>NC_060190.1:44131871-44431871 GCF_021184085.1 Oncorhynchus gorbuscha | reverse complement strand
CGACAGTTTGATTGTGTGTGCTGTTCTGCAGAAGTTTTGTCTGGATGATTCCTTTCCTCTGGATGATGAGAGTGTATGGAAGCACAGCAGAAGGATGTTGCCATCATGGCGATCCACAAGAGTCTGTCTGAAGAAGACTCCAAGAGTCGCTTCAATGATAAGTATAGCATAATTCAGGATAAAGTGTATCGAAAATCTCCAAGAGGAGATGGAATACACAGCACCCATTATCGCGTCTTCATTCCCTCTACATTGTGTGACCAGATAATCCAAGTTTATCATGCCAATCCCATGAGTGGCCATCTTGGAGTTTTTCAAACTTATCGAAGACTACAAGAGGTGGTTTACTGGCCAGGCATGTGAGTTGATACCTGGACGTTTGTACAGCAGTGTGAAGTCTGCCAGAAATACAAACCAGACATTGGCAGACCTGCCGGGAAAATGCAGCAGACCGTGGTGAACCATCCAAGTGAAATGTTGGAAATTGACCTCATGGGACCTTTTCCTCCCAGCCGGGGGACACGGAATGAATTCTTATTGGTGGTAGTGCACTACTACACACACTGGGTGGAGTTGTTTCCCCTCCGCAAAGCTACTGCATCAGCCATTGCTCTAATTCTGCGAAGGGAGGTTTTTACCAGATTTGGAATTCCAGACCAAATCCTCTCTGACCGAGGTCCGCAGTTCATATCAGGAATCTACAAAGAGCTCTGTACCTACTGGGGTGTAATTGCCAAGTTGACCACAGCCTATCATCCTCAGACCAACCTGACCGAGAGGGTAAACCGAACCCTGAAGGGGATGATTGCTTCATTCGTGGGGGATCAGCACACAAGGTGGGAACAGCATCTCCCTGAATTTGACTTTGCACTGAACTCTGCCGTGCAGGAGACTTCTGGGGTCACTCCCGCCGAACTCCACCTGGGAAGACCACTAAAAGGTCAGATGGACAGGGTCTTGCAAAGTTCGAATGTTTCACCTGACTGCCCAGCGTTTGATGCCGTACAACACCACCACACCTTGCTAGCCAGAGTGGAGGCCAGCAAAACCAAAGTCAAACAACGACAGCTGAGAAACTATGACAAACATAGAAGAGACTTGTGTTTTCCACCCCAGTCTCGTGTCTGGGTACGTTCACATCATCTGTCAAAGGCGTCTAAGAAGTTCACTGCCAAGCTAGCTTCAAGATGGAAAGGTCCATACCGTGTAGTGCAGCAGTTGGGACCAGTGAACTACTTGGTCTGTTTGGAGGACACTGGGGAAGATGTCAGGACAGTGCATGTTGTTGACCTAAAGCCCTGCTACCCTACGGCAGAAGAGCTGGATCGCAGGCAAAAGCAACACCTGCAGGACCTCTTCGTGGAGGACTCTGATGAGGACTTCCCTGGTTTTGTGTAGCAGGAACATGAACCTGTCAAAGCCTGCATCCTCTCTGTTTCTACAGGCATTGTTTTTTCATGGGGAGGAGTGTGGCGAAATCTGCTCGGAGCTTTCACCGTGCGCTGCCACTTTAAGAGCGCATGAGCAGTAAGGAAGGAGGAAATAAAGAGAGCTCGTTCAGCTCTTTGGTGAGGAACTCTTGGGTGGCGCGACAGTTTGATTGTGTGTGCTGTGCTGCAGAAGTTTTGTTGTCAGCGTTTATAAAGTATTTAACTCAATCATCGGTGTGATCGCTTTAGATCGTGTTTGTTTTTGTTTGGGACCGCGCCCGTTATGGATCGCATGGATTAGTAGCAACATTGTTGCGAAGCTTTAACAAACAAACCAACAAACCATCGGACAGTCAGACACCGGCAGGCCTGAAGACCACAGCTAAGATTGATCTTTTTCTCTCTCTTTCTCTTCCCTCTCATTCCAGTGCTTTACCCTGCAACAGACTCTCTATTTTTTTAAATGCACTTCCCATTGAAGTTCATTAGAGCTGTACTATTATTTCCCTGCCAGAAGTATTTGGATGGACATTTTAGTAGGTTGCTTGCAAGTTGTATATTATGTGAACTGTATTGAGGTGGGGTGTACTAATGACATGTGGCCGAGAAGACTGTGGACATTTTTAAGGCCTTTGTTGTGTCGATGAACACCCCCCACATTCATACCCTCTGCACTCATCCACTAGAAAATAATACAGATTATTGAAAATCCTATGTTGATGACTGGGTTCGTTCTTGTATGAAGATGCTGTTGAATTGCTCTGCCATTATTAGTATTATTGTATGAGGTATTCTTGTTTGGGTTACCCCTGTGCTGTGATGTGGGTTTTATATGGTGTGTATTCTGTTTTCTCTCCACTGGCTATCTGGTAAACAGGCTACACTCTAGGCAGTCTCTTCTGCTGATGTGTGTGGGTCTGGTAGTGGTACTCTCTCTATTCTACTCTTTTCCTTTCGGCATGGTTAATACCTGCCTGGCGCCCGAACAAAATCTTTCTTTACCCCTCTCTAATAAATACCGCTACAAAGCCATAACATATCAGTTTTGCCAGCAACAGACTATGATCGATAATGTCAAAAGCCGCACTGAGGTCTAACAAAACAGCCCCCATAATCGTTTTACCGTACATTTCTTTTATATATTTACATTTACATTTAAGTCATTTAGCAGACGCTCTTATATATATATAAGGTCCACAGTTGACATTATATTTGTGCATGTCAGTGTATGTCAGCAAAAACCAGGCCATAAGGTCGAAGGAATTGGCCGTAGAGCTCAGAGACAGGATTCTGTTGAGGCACAGATCTGGGGAAGGGTACCAAAAAAATCTGCAGCATTGAAGGTCCTCAAGAACACAGTGACCTCCATAATTTTTAAATGGAAGAAGTTTGGAACCACCAAGACTCTTCCTAGAGCTGGACACCAGGCCGAACTGAGCAATCGGGGGAGAAGGCTTTTGGTCAGGGAGGTAACCAAGAACATAACTGACAGAACCCAATAATTCCTCTGTGGAGATTGGAGAACCTTCCAGAAGGACAACCATCTCTGCAGCACTCCACCTTTATGGTAGAGTGGCCAGACGGTAGCCACTCCTCAGTAAACGGAACATGAAAGTTTGCCAAAAGGCACCTAAAGACTCCCAGCCCATGAAAAACATGGTTAAAACCAATATTGAACTATTTGGCCTTAATGCCAAGTGTCATGTCTAGAAACCTGGCACCATCCCTACACTGAAGCATGGTGGTGGCAGCATCATGCAGTAGACTTGTCAGGATCGAGGCAAAGGTGAACAGAGCAAAGTACAGAGAGATCCTTGCTGAAAACCTGCTCCAAAGAGCTCAGACTGGGGTGAAGGTTCACCTTCCAATGACCCTAAGCACACAGCCAAGACATTACAGGAGTGGCTTCGGGACAAGTCTCTGAATGTCCTTGAGTGACCCAGACAGAGCCCGGACATGAACCTGATCAAACTTCTCTGGAGAGACCTGAAAATAGCTGTGCAGCAACGCTCCCCATCCAACATGACAAAGCTTGAGAGGATCTTCAGAGAGGAATGGGAGAAACTCCCCAAATAAAGGTGTAGCCAAGCTTGTAGCATTATTCCCAAGAAGAATGTAATCGCTGCCAAAGGTGTTTCAACAAAGTACTGAGTAAAGGGTCTGAATACTTATGTAAATGTAATATTTCTGTTTTTTTATAAATATAAATATGTTTTTCTAAAAACATACATTTATAAAACCTGTTTTTGCTTTGGCATTATGGGGTATTGTGTGCAGATTGATGATTTTGATAATTTTAGAATAAGGCTGTAACAAAAAAGTCAAGGGGTTTGAATACTTTCCGAATGCTCTGTATGTACCGCCCAGACAATATTACAGTAAATGAGATATTGGTAAATGTAGCTATAGTATCGAGTTCGGAAGCAAGCCCGATGATCTAAACCAATAATGTTTCTGATGACACCAACAGATTTCATAACTTTGCTGCAGACAAATACCAAAAGATAATTTTGGGGTGGAATTTTCCTTTAACAAATCACATTATAAGTTGCATGGATTCACTCTGTGTGCAATAATAGTATTTAACATTATTTTTGAATCACTACCTCATCTCTCTACCATCACACATACAATTATATGTAAGGTCCCTCAGTCATATGATGAATATCAAACACATATTCAACCACAAAGACCAGGAAGGTTTTCCAATGTCTCACAAAGGGCCCCTATTGGTAAATGGGTAAGACAAAGCAGACATTGAATATCTCTTTGAGCATGGTGAAGTTATGAATTACACTTTGGATGGTGTATCATCATTATGAACATGTTAACATCTTGGCCATGTTCTGTTATAATCTCCACTCAGCACAGCCAGAAGAGGACTGGCCACCCCTCATAGCCTGGTTCCTCTCTAGGTTTCTTCCTAGGTTTTGGCCTTTATAGGGAGTTTTTCCTAGCCACTGTGCTTCTACACCTGCATTGCTTGCTGTTTGGAGTTTTAGGCTGGGTTTCTGTACAGCACTTTGAGATATCAGCTGATGTAAGATAAATAAATCTGATTTGATTTGTATCGATACACCCAGTTACTACAGCGATACAGGCGTCCTTCTTACGAAAGTTTTGATCAACAACATTGTAGTTACTCCACAATACTAACCTAATTGATACAATGAAAAGAAATAAGCCTGTACAGAATAAAACATATTCCTACAAGGCATTAAAGTAATACTGCAAAAAAATATGGCAAAGCTATTCACTTTATGTCCTGAATACAAATTGTTATGTTTGGGGCAAATCCAATACAACACATTACTGAGTACCACTCTCCATATTTTCAAGCATAGTGGTGACTGCATCATGTTATGGGTATGCTTGTAATCGGTAAGAACTGGGGAGTTTTAAAAAAGGAACATAATAGAGCTAAGCACAGGCAAAATCCTAGAGAAAAACCCAGTTCAGCCTGATTTCCACCAGACACTGGGAGATTAATTCACCTTTCAGCAGGACCGTACTCTAAAACACAAGGCCAAATCTACGCTGGTGTTGCTTACCAAGAAGACAGTGAATGAATCCTGAGTGGCCGAGTTACAGTTTTGGCATAAATCTGCTTGAAAATCTATGGCAAGGCTTGAAAATGGTTGTTTAGCAATGATCAACAACCAATTTGACAGAGCTTGAAAAATTTTGAAAAGAATAATGGGCAAGTATCGTACAATCCAGGTGTGGAAAGGTCTTAGAGACTTACCCAGAAAGACTCACAGCTGTAATTGTTGACAAAAGTTATTATTTTTGTTGATACAATTTTGAAGCTTAAAAGCTTTAAATATTTCTTCATGAAGCAATTCAAATAGCTCTGATGCCTTTCCTTGCATTTATTATAGCAATGTTTTTGTTATGAGGGAGTCAGCAGAATTGACCATATATCAGGCTGACCCTAGTTGACTAATGCACGTACGGTGAAGGACATATTGACTGAAATATAAACATATCACTCCCACTCTTTACAGTTTGGTAAACATTGAGAGCGTTCTGAGTGGATTCAGCAGTCACTCAGTGATTGCTGACCTCTCGACCTGTAAGGTCAAACAAACCAATCATAATTTCACCCCATTATCCTGCGCTGTGTGTGTGTGTGTGTGTGTGTGTGTGTGTGTGTGTGTGTGTGTGTGTGTGTGTGTGTGTGTGTGTGTGTGTGTGTGTGTGTGTGTGTGTGTGTGTGTGTGTGTGTGTGTGTGTGTGTGTGTGTGTGTGTGTGTGTGTGTGTGTGTGTGTGTGTGTGTGTGTGTGTGTGTGTGTGTGTGTGTGCTACCAGGAAAGGCGTTGTGGCATTTCGTGTGGTTATTAGATTTCAGATCACAGAGCTGCAGCTCCACATATCCCTCTGGGAACACCATGCACAGATAAACATGCACCCCTCGCTCTCCTCCTTTTCCTCTTTCACCGTCTCTCTCTCTCTCTCTCTCCATCCCTCCCATCCATCTCTATTCATTCTGTTGAAGGGAGAGACAGCATGTAATTAGCAGCGAGTCTGTTTTCAGTGAAGGATGAATAAAATATGAGTAAGGGATGATTAGATGACTGTTCAAATGAATGAAAAGGATCCAGAAAGAAGCCAGGAAGGAGATCTTATGTGACTCTATTATGCAGATATGATACAGTATGACCATATTACTTACTGTATGTAGTCTGTTGGAAGGCTGAATAGGGTTGTGGCCTACAGATATTTTGATGCACAGACATTGTCAGGTTATTTCATCCAGACTAAATGGAGAGTAAACTCTTTTGCACAAAGAGCAGCCGGTATGAGGCGGGTGCTATAGGGACACTGTGGCCATTGGGTACTTGGATAAGATCATTAATTGAATCAGTCTAATTGGGTCATGTCATGAGTCAGATAAAGAATAGATCCCCAAAACAGCACAAGACTAAAAACACACACAAACACATTAGTATACTCTGTTCAGCCCAACCACAGTCTACTTGGACTGGACAGTTCATTGTGGTTAGGTTATAGCACTTGTTATCGTAAAATTATCTGGAATTGTAAGATCTGATATTTTTCTCAAAAGTCATCATAAAATGCAACAGCATTACTCCACCTCTAATGGAGACAGGAATCTGAAAATGGAAATGTGGTTCTGAGAAACTTAAATCAGTGTGACAATCTGCACACACACTGTGTGATTCTGGGCCTTAATGGAAATGGATATAAACGTTTTTTGATTGCACTCCTTATCTTATCTGATCGAATTAGCTAATTGGAGACAGCTTGGTGGTGTCGTCAGTTGCAACTGTAGCAGATGCCTCCTCCTACCAACATGTTTAGCACATTGCCACCTTGTTGTGACATACTGTCACACACCTTCGCAACACGGATGCCAGGAGAAATAGCTGACGAGAGTTGACTGATGTCGCTGCAAACACACACACCCCCCAGTAAACTCTGTGAGCGATGTGTCTGTGTCCGTCTCTGTCATCATAGTGAGATGTAGTTAGCAGTGTTGAGGGAAGCTACACTGAAAATATAGTTTACCAGAGCCGCCAAGTACGTCACACTAGAAGAGTTTTAAGCTACATTAAATCTACCCTTAACTAAAGTTACTTTGAAAAACTAGTTTGTGAACAATTATCATATCTAAATCTGAAATGTCAGACTACAAATGGCAAGAACAGTTTACTTGAGAGTCCGATATTAACAGAATGTGTCATTTAGCCTATTAAACACAAAAATCAGGTGAGTGAGAATTAGGTTGCCTGGCTACCCATCCACATCAGTGGCAGTCAGTGCCATTTAAGATGAGGGAGGACGATTTTATTTTCATGAGCATGGCCTTATTTCTATTACAGCATATTGGATGTCTCTTATTCATATTCCATTCACCCAGCTCAATGTAACAGTGATAGGTTTAGGCTACTACATGATACTCAAATCTTCCCTATACCCATCATGAGGTTGCTACAACCTAGCCTATGAATTACATTTTACAACATAGGTGCACACAGGTCGAGAAACAAATTTGAGATGACAGACAGGGACACATGGACAGACAGTGACGAAACAAGAGTTTCTATTGGACAAATTCAGGTATGTTTATCCCCGTTTTGTTCCGTTTGCTTCAGTTTAAGAAACGTCTTTCAACAGAGTCGGTGGAACTAATACACCCCTGATCACGCGTAAACACGGTTTATAGGTTCATAGCAGCCACGTTGTATTCCTTATCACATCTATGCGCTCTCCTCCTGTCACCTCTTCCCTTCCCTTGTGGACTTCAATGCTCAACACATCAGCTGTAATATGGCTAAAAAAAAACTTTCCAAGCCTAACACACAGCCTACATTGTTGTCACCATATCAGTTAAAGTCACGTCATAGTCAGTATAGCTAATAGATCTAATGCATTAGTAAACCCCCTACAATCATGCAGTAACATTACAGTGTACAGTCAGTAAGCAGTGACACCAGCGGTCCCGAGTGGCAATAAATTAGTAATACCAAAAGCGTACCTTGACTTGGAAGAGTTCCAGTGTTGTTCCAGCTAGCTAACATTGCATCCCTCTGTTTGAGCAGGGTGTTTGAGTAGGCTAAACTAGCTAGCTGCATTTGCTTGCTAAAAGTAAGTGAAACAGTGAAAAAAAAATCTCTCTCTTTCTTTCTCTCTTGCTTCTCCTTCATTTTTGAAGAAATTAGTTTGTTAAAAACTGTTCAACTATTGTCTTTCTCTCTCTTTGAGTCAACTACTCAACACATTTTATACACTGCAGTGCTAGATAGCTGTAACTTATGCTTTCAGCCCTAGATTCATTCTCTGATCCTTTGATTGGGTGGAAAACATGTCAGTTCATGCTCCTAGAGCTCTGTTAGGCTGGAGGATGTCCTCTGGAAGTTGTCATAATTACTGTGTAAGGCTATGGAAGAGGGTGAGAACCATGAGCCTCCTAGGTTTTGTGTTGAAGGCAATGTCCCCAGAGAAAGACAGAAGCTACCTGCTACACCATGGTGCTACCCTACAGAGTGCTGTTGAGGCTATGTTTTACAATTTGAGTTTTTATTAAATTCACTGAGGAGGATGGTCCTCCCCTTCCTCCTCTGAGGAGCCTCCACTGATCCACATCGCTCCGACCAAAAGTTTGTTGCTGTCAATAGAGCAGCGTAATATGTCATCAGGCAAAGAATTAGGCAGGTCTGATGCCGAAAAATAAAATGATACCTACTTTACCATATTTTCTCTTCTTTTTGCAAAAAAAGTAGTGTGTATCCAGTAGTAAGCTACACCACTGCATGGCAAAAAATAATTAACTACTGAAAACACTACCAAGATTTGAATTTAGTTCAACTACCACCAAACTACAGCAAAATTAAATTACTAGTTGAACTACATGTAGTTCACTACTCCCCAACACTGGTAGTCAAATCTCTGTTGTTGAATGTGGCAAGGAAACACACAAGGTACTGTAAGTACTGTACAAGTGTCCTGTCTCCTAGCTAGACAATCAGCAATCACCCAGAGAGAGGTCTCTGGGGTCTGAGGATGAGCTGGATATTTGCCTTAGTTCATGTTTAAACAACAACAGGAGTTATTCTTATGCTCGCCGAGGTCTTAGTGTGACAGGGTATTGTCTCAGTATGAATGTTATCAGTGTAAGCTGTCCCTGTGTATTACCACTGTGTGTAAACTGTGTCAGAGAGAGCTATTTTAGTGCTATTGATGTGTGTGTGACACAGAGAGCTATTTTAGTGGTATTGATGTATGTATGTCTGAAAGTGTGCGTACGTGTGTGTGTTGATCCTGTGTTGAATGACAGTATCAGAGTGAGCGTGAGTGTGAGCTGTCCCAGTGGTATTGATGTTAATGGCCGTTTAAGTGAGGCCCTCACTGCCGTTCCACCAGTCACTACGTATTAGGCTTCAAATTAGACCCTTCCAGTCTCCAACCAATCTAAGCCACTTAACAAGATAATCAACAGATCCCTTTATAATGGCTCCTGAGCAAAGCAATTTACCAAGGACTCTTGGGGTTTGCGTTTGTCAAACACGCGCCTCGGTTCATTTGTTTTAGTCCAAAAAAGAATTGAAATAGTTTTCTAGAAGTCAAACGCTCAAGCATATTTAGCCGAATTGGCTGTCTGTGGCTGTTTGCTTGATGTGAAATAAATTGATTAAATGATGTTAAAAAAGTGGAAGTTAAGGAATCTGGTATAGGGCCATTATTTGAATGGCAAATTAGAATAATAGCAGCCATTTGCAAATTACACCGTTCCCAATATTTATCCAGGCTAAGTGGCTGCAGGGAAATGTGTAAAGCCTTCATTTTTTTCAATTTATCCTCAATAAACAGAGCATAAATATTTAACTGACAAGTGGGAACAGTAGCTTTCTAGAACACTACTATTTGCGAAGGAAGGGAAACAAACTGTGACTCCATATGTAATAGAATTACATCCCGTGACACATTTTGGAAAACAGTTTTATTGGGCGTCAAACTGACGTTACTCATGTCGAGCAGTTTACTTGGCATAACATAGCCTACTGCCTAATCCAAATCAAATCAAATCAAATGTATTTATATAGCCCTTCGTACATCAGCTGATATCTCAAACCCAGCCTAAAACCCCAAACAGCCAGCAATGCAGGTGTAGAAGCATATGTGTGCACAGTGCACTCTTGCTGATGTCAATGCAAACCAAGTTTGACCAGAGGCACGTACCACGACTGAAGACAATTGCAGTTCCATTTAAGTTGAAATGTCAGTGAGGAATCAAATCAAAATCCAATCAAATTTGATTTGTCACATAAACATGGTTAGCAGATGTTAATGCGAGTGTAGTGAAATGCTTGTGCTTCTAGTTCCGACAATGACGAGTAATCTAACCTAACAATTTCACGACAACTACATTATACACACAAGTGTAAAGGGATGAATAATATGTACATAAAGATATATGAATGACTGATGGTACAGAACGGCATAGGCAAGATGCAGTAGATGGTATCGAGTACAGTATATACATATGAGATGAGTAATGTATGGTATGTAAACATATAAAAGGGGTATTGTTTAAAGTGGCTAGTGATACATGTATTACATACATTTTCCAATATTAAAGTGGCTGGAGTAGAGTCAGTATGTTTGTGTAACAGTATAACTTTAGACCGTCCCCTCGCCCATACCCGGGCGCGAACCATGGACCCTCTGCACACATCAACAACAGTCACCCACGAAGCATCGTTACCCATCGCTCCACAAAAGCCGTGGCCCTTGCAGAAAAAGGGGAACCACTACTTCAAGGTCTCAGAGTAAGTGACATCACCGATTGAAATGCTATTTAGCTTGCACCACCGCTAACTAGCTAGCTATTTCACATCCGTTACACTCACCCCCCTTTTGACCTTGCTCCTTTTCCACAGCAACCAGTGATCCAGGTCACGGCACCAATGTAACAGTATAACTTTAGACCGTCCCCTCACCCATACCCGGGCGTGAACCAGGGACCCTCTGCACACATCAACAACAGTCACCCACGAAGCATCGTTACCCATCGCTCCACAAAAGCCACGGGGGGAACCACTACTTCAAGGTCTCAAAGCAAGTGATGTCACCGATTGAAACGCTATTTAGCGCGCACCACCGCTAACTAGCTAGCTATTTCATATCCGTTACATTGGCAGCAACCACTCAATGTTAGTGGTGGCTGTTTAACAGTCTGATGGCCTTGAGATATAAGCTGTTTTTCAGTCTCTAGGTCCCTGCTTTGATGCACCAGTACTGACCTTGCCTTCTGGATGATAGCGGGGTGAACAGGCAGTGGCTCGGGTGGTTGCTGTCCTTGAGTATCTTTATGGCCTTCCTGTGACATCGGGTGGCGTAGGTGTCAGGTAGGGCAGGTATTATGCCCTCTGTGATGCGTTGTGTAGACCTCACTACCCTCTGGAGAGCCTTACTGTTGTGGCCGGAGCAGTTGCCGTACCAGGCGGTGATACAGCCTGACAGGGTGCTCTCAATTGTGCATCTGTAAATCTGTAAAAGTTTGAGTGCTTTTGGTGACAAGCCAAATTTCTTCAGCCTCCTGAGGTTGAAGAGGCGCTGCTGCGTGGGTGGACCAATTTAGTTTGTCCATGATGTGTACAATGTATGGAGAGGTAATGGAGTTATGACAGTTAGACATGTTGTGATATTTTCTCCAGAGTACTTTTAGCCATGCAGAAATGGGCTATGTTAATTAGGGCTAGGCCCCTTTTTTCTCCATTTCCTGCCTGAATGACGCGCCCAAAGTAAACTGCCTGTAGCTCAGGCCCTGAAGCCAGTATATGCATATAATTGGTACCATTGGAAAGAAAATACTTTGAAGTTTGTAGAAATGTTAAAATAATGTAGGATACTATTACACAATAGATATGGTTGGAGAAAATCCAAAGAAAAAAACACCAGAATTGTTGTTTTTTGAGAGACCATCCTCTTAGAAAGGCAAGTAAAAGGTCATATTGAAAATGAGCTCCACAGGGTGTCAGCAGTCTATGTTCAAAGTTTCAAGCTTTTAACTTCAAAAACGAATAAGAAATAACAGTTTTAGTAGAAGGACATAATCTTGGAAATTCGTGTTTCCTATTGAACATACTTCTTTTCGAAATAAATATTATAGTTTGATTACATTTTATGGTATCTGAGGAGTAAATAGAAACGTATTTTGAGTTTAGGGATAGTTATGGGGTAGATTTTCGGATTCCTTTCTCTGCAAATTGAACGAGTGGATTACTCAAATCGATAGCGCCAACTAAACAGACTTTTTGGGATATAAAAGAAGGATTTTATCTAACAAAACGACACTACATGTTATAGCTGGGACCCTTTGGATGACAAATCAGAGGAACATTTTCGAAGAGTAAGTGAATATTTCATCGTTATCCGTGAATGTATGAAACCTGTGTCGCTGGAAAAATATTTTGATGTGGGGCGCAGTCCTCAAACAATCGCACTACAGCACTCTGTAGAGTGAGGAGACAGTCGGATCCAGCTCTGTCTGCCCTTGGCCTAGCTGTTCACTGAATGCAGGTGGTGAGCACATTTGTCAGGCCATAGGGCATTACCCTGTATTCGTAGTGCCCGGTGCTGGTGCTGAAGACGGTCTTCCATTCATCCCCCTCTCTGATGCGCACCAGGTTGTAGGCACTGTGTAAATCTAATTTAGTAAAGTACTTAGTGCCGTGCATCTGTTTGATCAAAGTAGGTATGAGAGGCAGGGGATAACCAAATTTAACAGTAGCCTTATTCAGTGTCCAGTAATCGATATAGGGGCGGAGACCTCGCTCCTTCACAAAAAAATAAGCTGGAGGCGCCCAGGGTGGTGGACTGACGGATGGATCCTTGGGCCAGCGCGGGAGGGTAGAACCAGACAGTAGGTTGATAGTGCAGTCCCATGGGCGATGAAAGGGCAGGCACATGGCATGAGTCTTCCAAAAGGCCACCTGTAGGCCCCGGTACTCCTCTCAGATAGGGACGTGGGTGTCCTGGTCCAGACTTTCCACAGAGGTGGCACAGATTGACACAGAGAGACACCTCCCCTGACACTCCTGCAACCAACCCATCAACCTCCTCTATGTCCATGATATACTAGGGTTTTTCAACTGTAGCTAGGGGAAACCTAAATCTACAGGGTGTGCAGGAAAGTCTAAGATGAGGAAAGTGATGCATTCATGGTGGTTGTGGGTAACTGAGGGAAATGGGAATCGTGGTCTGGCGCACCAGTCCTGTTCCTAGGGGACTTGGATAGGGGTTGTAAAGGGACTAGAGGAATGCGTAATGATAATGCCACTGACCGGTCTAGGAAATTGCCTGCATCACCTGAGTACACTAGGGCAGGACTCAGTGGGGGCCAGGATACTCAGGGAAAGTGACAGGGTGGAGGACGGTTTTAGTGGACAGAGAGGATCAAGGCACATCCACGCCTACCTGGGAAGGTGCAGGAGCGCTCCTCTGCCTGACGCTTCCTCGCCAGGTTCTCCTTCTGGGACAGGGGTGGTCTGACTCCCAGCAGTAGGAGCAGAGACCCGGTTGACGGCGGTGTTGACGTTCCTCATGGGGAAGGTGCGTTGTGCCCACCTCCATGGGCTTAGTCTCGCTGGAGGTTCCTGGGAGAGACCCAAACCCCCGGGATGGGCGACGATGGGCATGCAGGAGATTATCCAGGCGGATGGACATGGAGATGAGCTGGTCCAGCATGAGGTCCTCATTGCGACAGGCCAGCTTGGTCTGGACATTCGCCAGCAGCCCACTGCGGAAAAACGTCAACAGGGCCTGGTCGTTCCAGCCAGTGGACGTAGCCACGGTTGGGAAATCCAGATCGTACTCCAACGCTGTCCGGGACCCCTGGTGTAGACAGAGGAGACACTCACCTCCCTCTCAACCTTCTGTAGGGTGGTCGAAGACAGTACGGAAGAGTTGGGTAAAGCTCTCATAGGACTGCACTTCTGGTCCGTCCCTCTCCCAGACGGCTTGTGCCCACTCCAGAGCCCCACCTGTCAGCACCGAGGTCACCAAGGCCACCTTGTCTCTCTCTGAGGCTGTCTCGGCATGACGGGCCAGGTGGAGGTAACACTGAAGGAGACACTGCCTGCAATGAGCTGGGGTGCTGTCAGACCGCTCCCGGAGGGGCAGTTGGACGTTGGTGATAGGACCGGGTGATGTAGAATATGGTGGGGTGACTGGAACGACCATGGGGAGCTGGGAAGGTGGTGGCATAGCCTGCAGTTGGCATATGGCACGGAGCATCTCATCCATGGCAGTCCCAAGGCGCTCCAGGCACAAGTCCGCTCCTACAGCAGAGAGGGATGTCCTGCTGCTTCCTGTTTTCTTGGGTCGGTCATTCTGTCACTGGTGTAGAGAGGAGTAGGTAGGACTTTGGGCGAACCCAGAGTGCAAAATATAAAGCACTCAAGAAACGTATCTTATTAAAAAACAATCAATCTTCACATAATCACTAGTTAACTACACATGGTTGATGATATTACTAGGTTAAACTAGCATGTTCTGCATTGCATATAATCAATGTGGTGCCTGTTAATTTATCAACGAATCACAGCCTACTTCAACTTCGCTAAACGGGTGATGATTTAACAAAAGCGCATTCGCGAAAAAAGCACAATCATTGCAATAATGTACCTAACTATAGACATCAATGCCTTTATTAAAATCAATACACAAGTATATTTTTTTAAACCTGCAAATGTAGTTAAAAGATATTCATGTAAGCAGGCAATATTAACTAGGGAAATTGTCACTTCTCTTGCTTTCAGTGCAAGCAGAGTCAGGTTATATGCAGCAGTTTGGGTCGCCTGGCTCGTTGCGATCTGTTGAAAGGCCATTTATTCCTAACAAAGACCGTAATTAATTTCCCATAATTTTACATAATTATGACATAACATTGAAGGTTGTGCAATGTAACAGTAATATTTAGACTTAGGGTTGCCATCCGTTCGATAAAATACGGAACTGTTCCTTATTTCACTGAAAGAATAAATGTTTTGTTTTGGAAATGATAGTTTATGGATTTGACCATATTAATGACCAAAGGCTCGTATTTCTGTGTGTTTATTATATTATAATTATAAGTATATGATTTCCTATTTGATAGAGCAGTCTGACTGAGCGGCGGTAGGCAGCAGCAGGCTTGCATTTATTCAAACAGCAGCTTTTACCAATGCTTGGAAGCACAGCGCTGTTTATGACTTCAAACCTATCAACTCCAGAGATTAGGCTGGCAATACTAAAGTGCCTATAAGAACATCCAGTAGTCAAAGGTATATGAAATACAAATGGTATAGAGAGAAATAGTCCTATTATTCCTACAACTACAGCCTAAAACTTCTTACCTGGGAATATTGAAGACTCATGTTAAAAGGAACCACCAGCTTTCATATCTAAAACTTCTTACCTGGGAATATTGAAGACTCATGTTAAAAGGAACCACCAGCTTTCACATGCTCTCATTTTCTGAGCAAGGAACTTAAACGTGGTACATGGCACATATTGCACTTTTACTTTCTTCGCGTACACTGTGTTTTTGCATTATTTAAACCAAATTGAACATGTTTCATTATTTATTTGAGACTAAATAGATTTGATTTATGTATTATATTAAGATAAAATAAAGTGTTCATTGTTCATCCAGTATTGTTGTAATTGTCATTTATTACAAATATATATATATAAAATCGGCCGATTAAATGCTACCGTCTTTTTTTTGGTCCTCCAATAATCGGTATCTGTATCGGTGTTGAAAAATCACAATTGGTCGAGCTCTGCTTTAAATAAAGTTTGATTTGATTTAGTCCTATACTTTAAATTGGATTTTTGGTTGAGATGGAGACGTGAATCCAACATATTAATGATTAACTTGAAGATGAAATTTGAAATAAACCAAAGCTTGAAACCCTTAGGCCTATATATATTGTATATTTTTAGTTTAACCCTGGGTGGACAAAAGCTGTTGATGACTTTTCAAATGCTATATAGGCCTAAATAGTGTCATTGATATATGACTTATAAAGTATGGTTACATTTAATTTGCACTGTTAAACTTACTCTTTGGAATGACTTCGATAGCAACAGTGAATATATTTAGTTATTAAAAGATCTCTCAATAATCATTCTCACAATAGCACATTGGTAGTTGTCCGTAACAAATTTAAGCACTACTGGGCTTAGTTAAAATCCTGGTTGAGAGTCCAAATGTATAGCTGTAGCTAGATCAACTTTCCACTAAGAGGTGCTGACCAGCCTATTGTTATTTTTTCAATAGTGGCTATAACGTTGAAGATCTGATATTGTTTCAAAGGAACAAATTCAACATATTATATACAAGGTTTGTCTATGTTAAAAATGTGTTAAAATTCTGATATAATCCTGTCGTTGTAATTCAAATCCAATCAAATTGTATTTGTCACATGCGACTTACAGTGAAATACTTACTTACACC
The DNA here is from genome assembly GCF_021184085.1 of Oncorhynchus gorbuscha. Classification (NCBI taxonomy): domain Eukaryota; kingdom Metazoa; phylum Chordata; class Actinopteri; order Salmoniformes; family Salmonidae; genus Oncorhynchus; species Oncorhynchus gorbuscha. Next base: position 44,415,472 of record NC_060190.1, on the reverse strand, counting down.
GGGCACCGGCTACTCGATGTAATTGAGGTAATATGTACATGTAGGTAGAGTTAAAGTGACTATGTGTAACAGTATAGCTTCCTTCTCTCTCGTTGCCCCTACCTGGGCTCGAACCAGGGACCCTCTGCACACATCGACAACAGCCACCCTCGAAGCATCGTTACCCATCGCTCCACAAAAGCTGCGGAACAACAACTTCAAGGTCTCAGAGCGAGTGACGTCACCGATTGAAACGCTATTAGCGTGCACCCCGCTAACTAGCTAGCCATTTCACATCGGTTACATATGGATAGATATTCAACAGAGATTAGCAACAGCATAAAAGTAATTCTTACTGTTAATAAGCCTTTTGGACCTAGACTTGGTGCTCCGGTACCGGGAAAACTTGATGATGGTGTTGGAGTCATGCCTTGCCATGCAGTTATGAGTGAACAAGGAGTACAGGAGGGGACTGAGCACGCACTCCTGAGGGACCCCAGCACGCACCCCTGAGGGACACCTTGTTTAGGATCAGCGTAGCGGATGTGTTGTTACCTACACTTATCACCTGGGGGCGGCCCATCAGGAAGTCCAGGATCCAGTTGCAGAGGGAGGTGTTTAGTCCCAGGGCCCTTAGCTTAGTGATGAGCTTTGAGGGCAATATGGTGTTGAACACTGAGCTATAGTCAATGAATAGCATTCTCACTTAGGTGTTCCTTTTGTCCAGGTGGAAAATAGCAGTGTTGAGTGCAATGGAGAAGCCATTGTGGATCTGTTGGGGCGGTATGCAAATTGGAGTGGGTCTAGGGTATCTGGGATAATGGAGTTTATGTGATCCATGACCAGGCTTTCAAAGCACTTCATGCCGTCAGACATGTGTGCTACGGGTCGGGAAGCCATTTAGGCAGGTTACCTTAGTTAGTGTTCTTGGGCACAGGGACCATTGTGGTCTACTTGAAACATGTTGGTATTACAGACTCAGTCAGTTGGTTAGCGCATGATCTAAGTACATGTCCTGGTAATCCGTCTGGCTCTGCGTCCTTGTGAATGTTGGCCTGTTTAAAGGTCTTACTCACATCGGCTATGGATAGCGTGATTAAACAGTCATCCGGGAACAGCCGATGCTCTCATGCATGCTTCAGTGTTTATTGCCTCGAAGCAAGCATATAATTTATTTAGCTCATATGATGTGGGCAGCTGGCGGCTGTGCTTCCCTTTGTAGTCTATAGTAGTTAAGCCCCGCCTTATCTCAGCTCACTGGTCACCATAGCAGTACCCACCCATAGCACACGCTCCAGCAGGTATAATTCACTGGTCACCCCCAAAGCCAATTCCTACTTTGGCCGCCTTTCCTTCTAGTTCTCTGCTGCCAATGATTGGAACGAATTGCAAAAATCACTGAAGCTGGAGACATATCTCCCTCACTAACTTTAAGCATCAGCTGTCAGAGCAGCTCTCAGATCAACGCACCTGTACATAGCCCATTTGTAAATAACCCATCCAACTACCTCATCCCCATAATGTTATTTATTTTTTTGCTCCTTTGCACCCCAGTATCTCTACTTGCACATTCATCTTCTGCACATTTATCACTCCAGTGTTTAATTGCTAAATTGTAATTACTTCACCACTACGGTCTATTTATTGCCTTACCTCCCTAATCTTACCTAATTTGTACACATTATATATATATAATTTTTCTATTGTGTTATTGACTGTACATTTGTTTATTCCATGTGTAACTCTGTGTTGGTGTTTGTGTATTTTGACCAGGTCGCAGTTGTAAATGAGAACTTGTTCTCAACTGGCGTACCTGGTTAAATAAAGGTGAAATAATACAAATAAAAGTTTGCAAGCCCTGCCACATCCGACGAGCGTCGTAGCCGGTGCAGTACAATTTAATCTTAGTCCTGTATTGACGCTTTTGCCTGTTTGATGGTTCATCGGAGGGCATAAGCTTCTGGGTTAGAGTCCTGCCCTTTGAAAGCGTCAGCTCTACCCTTTAAGTCAGTGCGGATGTTGCCTGTAATCCATGCCTTCTGTGGGGACGACGTCATCGATGCACTTATTGATGAAGCCAGTGGCTCGTGGTGTACTATGCCATCGGAAAAATCCCGGAACATATTCCAGTCTGCGCTAGAAAAACAGTCCTGTAGCTTAGCATCTGCTTCATTTGACCACATTCTTATTGACCGAGTCACTGGTGCTTCCTGCTTTAGTTTTTGCTTGTAGGCAGGAATCAGGAGAATAGAATCAGATTTTCCAAATGGAGGGCAAGGGAGAGCTTTGTATGTGTCTCTGTGTGTGGAGTAAAGGTGGTCTAGAGTTTGTTTCCCTCTGGTTGCACATTTAACATGCTGCTGGAAATGAGGTAAAACGGATTTGGGTTTCCTTGCATTAATGTTCTCGGGCCACTAGGTGCGCCGCCTCTGGATGAGTGCTCATTCAGTGCAGTCTTAGTGCCAGCATCGGTTTGTGGTGGTATATAGACAGCTACTAAAAATACAGATGAAAATTTGGTAAATAGTGTGGTCTACAGCTTATCATGAGAAACTCTACCTCAGGCAAGCAAAACCTTGAGACTTCCTTAGATTTTGTGCACCAGCTGTTGTTTACAAATATACATAGACCCTTGTCTTACCAGAGGTCGCTGTTCTATTCTTCCAAAAAAGCTTAAAACCCGCCAGCTGTATGTTTTTCATGTTGTCGTTCAGCTACGACTCGGTGACACATAAGATATTACAGTTTTCAATATCCCGTTGGTAGTATATACGTGATCGTAGATTGTCTATTTTATTATCAATAGATTGTATGTTGGCTAATAGGACTGATGATGATGGATCCTTACAAGGCACCAGGATCTTCATCCTCGATACCTCTATCTCGTTCTCCTGAGAATGAAGGGAATGAGAGCCTTGTCGGGCATCTGAAGTAAATCCTTCCCGTCTGTCTCATTGAAGAAAAATATTCAACCAGTATGGGGTGGGTAATTGCTGTCCTGATATCTAGAAGCTATTTTCAGTCATAAGACACTGTGGCAGAAACATTATGTACCAAATAAGTTACAAATAATGCAAAAAAATATACACAACAGCGCAATTGGTTATGGGGTCATAAAACCGCAGCCATCTCCTTCGGCGCCATTCTGTGCAGGATTCTACCCTCAAAACAACAGTTTCCGTTAATTACTTTTTTCAAATACAATGTGTTTTCCACGTAGATTCCCCTCGCAATAATTTTCCCAGCCTCTGTTCTAGACCTGGGGACTGTGTTGGATGTCTTGTGTTGTACCAATGAGCGTCCAAATTGTGTGCGAACTGCTGTCTGAAGCAGTCTCCTTCAGAATGTAAATCCTATGGAGCCTTTAGAGTCAGACGGTGAATGGTATAATTTAGCTCCATTTCCTGGCCAGCTTTTATCAATAGAGTTTGATGGCGAGTTAAAGAGTGTGAAGAGTGTGGCCGGCCATTAACCATTATAAATCACACGGATTGCAGAGAGAGAGAGAGAGAGAGAGAGAGAGAGAGAGAGAGAGAGAGAGAGAGAGAGAGAGAGAGAGAGAGAGAGAGAGAGAGAGAGAGAGAGAGAGAGAGAGAGAGAGAGAGAGAGAGAGAGAGAGAGAGAGAGAGAGAGAGAGAGAGAGAGAACTCCTGCAACTTTACCTGAAACAGACATTCAGCTTAACCTGACAAAATTACCATCTCTCTCTCTCACTTACTCACTCACTCACATATCCATGCTGCCTCCAGAAACAGATGAGTGGCATCGAGGCTAAGACTGAATTAGGTTAGACTTGATTAGATCATACCGGGAGCTGGCCTGACTGAGATGAAACTGGTGGTAGATCGAACCAAATCTACCCATGCAGCCCTCTCTTAGCCTGAACTCCAGGGTGAGTTATTGTTGCTAATAAAGCAGAAACTGACACCCAAACGTTGTCTGTTTTCCAGCATAACTATGAGCCTTATGTGCTCTCCCTATGGGATTCTAACAATGACACTGCTGAATAACACCTCTATAACCTGAACAGAGGTTACAGTACACCAAATTTATTCAGACACAAACAGTTTAGGGTTTAGTGCACTACTTTTGAACAGAGCCCTATGGTCAAAAGTAGTGCAATACAATATATAGGGAATAGGGTGCCATTTAGGACAGACAGTCCCTGAGCCTTGAGCCCAATAGTGGATCCAGATTAGAGTGCAGGAATTGGAATGCATTTGTTTTTGGGGTTTTTCCATTAAAAAAAACAAGTTCATTAGGATCAATGAGGGTCGGTCTTCAAAGAGAAACTCTCCACTGATGCCAGTGTGGGAACTTCTCTGAGCTGGGCCTCATTTGCATAATTATTGAATATTAGTTTCCATAAACAGCCAACATGGGGCCTGCTCCGACAACAAAGGCACACGTGCTATATACTGATGTACTTTGATGTGCCCCTCAGAGCACTAGATATTTTCTAGCTAAAATTACACAACCAAAACCCTGCCCTGATATTACCAAAGAGTACAGTATGTGCTGTTGACTCTCAACGAGGCCACTGTTTCAGTGTACTGCAGTTTATTCTTGTTGGTTTGGAAGACGACGCTGCCCTACTTTGCAGTGGCCCACTGCTGTGTCTAGAGAGGGTATTGAAGAACACAGATACAACCACCCTCACAACCTCCCCACGAAGAAAAATCACTGAGTGCTCCCCCTACCCCCCCTTTCCCTCCATCTCCTTCCCCCATGACTGAGTACAGTGGGTTTCATCACTCAGTACATCCAGAGGAACATGAAGTTTAAATATTAACCATATCTTCTGCCTGGAAACGACATACGCTCCGGGACACCAGTGCAGATTGTGGGGGGCCTGCACCAAGACTCCATGGCACCATTTCTACACACTAACACTGGTCCAGAGTCAGTCCATCTGACTCTATAGAAACGAACCTGGCCCCAAAGCAAGTTACCAAAGGTCCAAAGGTTAACCCTGTGTTCCAGTCCTAGAGGAGAGCTGATCCTGAGCTGATCTTAGACCAGTGCTCCAGGCACCATCTCCTCTCTCCCATTTGAGTCTTTTGTTCTATCTCATTCTCCCATACACCCTGAAGGTAGTTGGAGTGAAGGCTTGGATAAACATTTAAAATACAAGTTTTTTTTTTTTAAGTCAGTGAATGGATAAAGCTGTGACTAAAGCCAGCCTGCTAGCAATGGCTACCCTCTGAGGAGAGGAAAGGAGAGAGTAGGAGAGGAGATGAGGGGGAGAGCAGAGCGGAAGAGAGAAAGGGGAGGAGTAGAGAGGAGAGGAGCTAGGAGAGGAGAGTGGTCCAGGGAGTCAGCATGTAGCTGTCCCTGATATCAGCAGTGGGCATCGGTCTGCTACTGCTGACAGGATGAGAATGCAGAAAAGAGCAGGGGCACAGAGAGACTGAGACCACACAGAGAGAGAGTCAGACAGAGAGTGAGAGGAGAGAGGGGCAGAGAGAGACTGAGACCACACAGAGAGAGAGTCAGAGAGAGTCAGACAGAGAGAGACTGAGAGTCAGACAGAGAGGGGCAGAGGGGCAGAGAGAGACTGAGACCACACAGAGAGAGAGAGAGTCAGACAGAGAGTGAGAGGAGAGAGAGGCAGAGAGAGAGGGGCAGAGAAAGAGACAGACATGAGAGTGAGAGCCAAATGTTAGGGCCCACAAAAGTGTTGTTTTGGTAACAATAGTTCCCAGTGCCAACAGAGACCAGCTGGTACACACAACACAAGGCTTCATAACATAACCATGGACCCAGCCCAAAGAGACACTCTCCAGTGCCAAAGGTAATCCCTCCTGGCAGCAGACAGCAGACAGCGCTCTGTAAACACTTTCACATTATACTCTTCCTCCTCACAGAGTGTCTCTGTCTGCCTGGCTGCCTGGCAAGTGGTAGCTAGCCTAGCGTCCAGCTATATGGGGCGGCAAGTAGCCTAGTGGTTAGAGCGTTGGACTAGTAACCAAAAGTTGCAAGATTGAATCCTTGAGCTGACTAGGTAAAAATCTGTCATTTTGCCCCTGAACAAGGCAGATAACCCACTGTTCCTAGGCTGTCATTGAAAATAAGAATTTGTTTGAACAGCGGGTTAAATAAAGCTAAAAAAAATAGTAATATATATTTAGCCTTCCCACCCTACTCCTGTTTATATCATGGAAATGAGCTTGAGAGTTGTGCAGTGCAGGTCTCATTCCCCAGTGGTTCCATTTGGTATTTAAATGGGTCAAGCGGTGGTGATTTATTCATGCTCTGGGTCTTTAGTGCCACTCAGCCTGGCTGGCTGGCAGGACAGTCTTGTGTGCTGTGCTGTCCTCCAGCCCCTCACATAAGCTCTCCCTCCCCTTTCCCTTCCCTGTCCCGTCCAACATACCAACTCCACAGCCACTGAAAGCAAATCTGAAGATTTATTTGACCTTAGTGTATAGCACAGTATGCATAGAGTCACATATGAGTCACAGGCTATCATACAACGTGAGACATGGCTCTAAAAGGCTCTGCATGGTCAGTCCGACATCTGAAGTGGCCGCACAGCATTTACTGTGATGCAGCCTCCACAGATGTCAGGGCTTTCATACTTCTTGCGCTTAGCGGAGCAGGGATGTTGTGAAGGAAGTTGTCGAGGAAGTGAGTTTATTTATACAAGACATACCGCCCCCACCTGCCGTCAACCAATCATATCAATGTGGAGCTATATGGAACCCTCTACATTGTTAAAACATTTGAGATGCAGTATGGAGCTTTGTCCTCTAAATGCCCCCGGAGGCTCCACAATTGGGTCACACCATACATACAAAGCCTCCGACCACATTTTTACGATCAAGCATAAATTGGCTTTAAGTGCTGTTCCAAGATGGACCCATCCATGCGACTCAGCACCATGGACAGGTGAAGAGACAAAAACACATTTACATACACTGTAAGTGCATAAATACTGAGTGAGTTGACCTAAATTGTATTATAGTCTGAATCCCACCCACCCACAGTGAACAAGACACACATGAAAATATGCTATAAGCACACACACACACAAACACACAGAGGGAGGAAGAAAGCATCGTATCCCATAAGCAGATCACAACTGAGCTCTAATGTGGAGTGGCACTCCTGTCAACAGTCCTGCTGCTTGTCTGTATTGCAGGCTGCAGCCATTACATCTCTCTCTCTCTCTCTCTCTCTCTCTCTCTCTCTCTCTCTCTCTCTCTCTCTCTCTCTCTCTCTCTCTCTCTCTCTCTCCCCTCTCCCCGCATCACTCTCACTCATTCTCTCTTTCTCTCTTTGCTTTTAGTGTCAATCCATTCATTCAAAAAACTACCCCCCTCCTTCACAAAAAGGATGGCCACAAAACCCATCAGACAAACTCAAGTCAATTTCCCCACTGAAAGACCAGCTTGATAAAATAATCCAACTGTCTTGAGTCTAGCCAAGTCCCAGCCCTGGAGACATCAGGTTTAGAGCTGAGACATTAGAATATGTTTCTATAGCTGATATAGAGAGTCAAAGCCCAGTGATGAACATAGACCATAATTAGGACCCAGAAGTTTTCTAATATAATGGAAGATTCTCAATTGGGAAAAAGTATGTTCTGTTTCTTTTCCTCGATTACCTGTGAACGTTTTCAAAAGGAGGTGAGGATTGAACTGAGAACAGGACGTGAGGAATTGAGTTTCTCTCCATATTACATGACGAGGAAAAACGTGTAGCTCGATAGTTGACGGGTGACAACAAGAACTGGATGGCAGAGTGTTGAAATGTCACATCTGGTCATGCTTTCCACCTGGCTACCCCTACCCTGGCCAATAGCTCTGCACCCCCCACAGCAACTTGCCCAAGCCCCCCCGCTTCTCCTTTACCCAAATCCAGATAGCCGATGTTCTGAATGAGCTGCAAAATCTGGATTCGTACAAATCAGCTAGGCTAGGCAATCTGGGCCCTCTCTTTCTAAAATTATCCGCCAAAATTGTTGCAACCCCTATTACTAGTCTGTTCAACCTCTCTTTTGTATCATCTGAGATTCCCAAAGATTGGAAAGCTGCCGTGGTCATACACCTCTTCAAAGGGTGAGACACTCTAGACCCAAACTGTTATAGACCTATATCCATCCTACCCTGCCTGTCTAAAATCTCCAAAAGTCAAGTTAGCAAACCACTATGCAATCTGGTTTCCGAGCTGGTCATGGGTGCATCTCAGCCACGCTCAAGGTCCTAAACGATATCATAACCGCCATCGATAAAAGACAGTACTGTGCAGCCGTCTTCATCGACCTGGCCAAGGCTTTCGACTCTGCAATCACAGCATACTCAATAGCGTTGTTTTCTCAAATGACTGCCTCGCTGGTTCACCAACTACTTGTATGATAGAGTTCAGTGTGTCAATACAGAGGGCCTTCAATTCTCAGGCCGACTCTTTTCTCTGTATATATCAATGATGTCGCTTTAGCTGCTGGTGATTCTCTGATTCACCTCTACGCAGACGACACACCATTCCGTATACATCTGACCCTTCTTTGGACACAGTTTTAACAAACCTCCAAATGAGCTTCAATGCCATGCAACACTCCTTCCATGGCCTCTAACTGCTCATAAATGCTGGTAAAACTAAATGCATGCTCTTCAACCGATTTCTGTCTGCACCCGCCCTCCGGACAAGCATCACTACTCTGGTCGGTTCTGATTCAGAATATGTGGACAACTACAAATACCTAGGTGTCTGGTTAGACTTCAAACTCTCCTTCCAGACTCACATTATCCAAAATTAAATCTAGAATCGGCTTCCTATTTCGCAACAAATCTCCTTCACTCACGCTGCTAAACATACCCTCGTTAAACTGACTATCCTACCGAGCCTTGACTTCGGCTATGTCTTTTACAAAATAGCCTCCAACCTTCTACTCAGCAAATTGGATGTAGTCCATCACAGTAGCATCTGTTTTGTCACCAAAGCCCCATATACTATCCACAACTGCGACCTATGTCTTCTCGTCGGCTGACCCTCGCTATATTTTCATCGCCAAACCCACTGGCTCCAGGTCATCTATAAGTCTTTGCTAGGTAAAGCCCCGCCTTATCTCAGCTCACTGGTCACTATAGCAACACCCACCCGTAGCATGCGCTCCAGCAGTTATATTTCACTGGTCATCCCTAAAGCCAATGACTGGAACGAATTTCAAAAATCACTGAAGCTTGAGACATATCTCCCTCACTAACTTTAAGCATCAGCTGTCGGAGCAGCTTACCGATCGCTGTACCTGAACACAGCCCATATGTAAATAGCCCAGCCAACTACCTCATCCCCATGTTGTTTTTTGTTGTTGTTTTTTCCCCTCTTTTGCACCCCAGTATCTCTCCTTGCACATCATCATCTGCACATCTATCACTCCAGTGTTAATTCTAAATTGTAATTATTTCGCCGCAATGGCCTATTTATTTCCTTACCTCCATAATCTTACTACATTTGCACACACTGTACATAGATTGTTCTATTGTGTTATTGACTGTTCGGTTGTTTACTCCATGTGTAACACTGTGTTGTTGTTTCTGTCACACTGCTTTGCTTTATCAAGGCCAGGTCACAGTTGTAAATGAGAACAAGTTCTCAACTGGCCTGCCTGGTTAATTAAATAAAGGTGAAATATATATTTTTAATTACTACCATACCCCGTTCAAAGGCACTTAAATATTTTGTTTTGCCCTTTCACTCTCTGAATGGCACACATACACAGTCCATATCTCAATTTTCTCAATGCTTAAAAACCCTTCTTTAACCTGTGTCCTTCCCTCCTACACGTATTGAAGTGGATTTAACAAGTGCCATCATTACAGGAACATAACTTTCACATGGTCAGTCTACTTCATGGAAAGATGTTGTTTTGTAGTCTCCGGTACAAGAGTCAGCTCCAGAGTTGCTGCAGCACTCAGCCTCCTTGCCCTCTCCTTTTGAAATCATCCAGCGCGGTAGATTACAGTGAGTGAAATCTCAGTCACTTGCATCAATGAACAATGGGTGAGAATAGGGCCTCTGGGCTGGCTCAATATTTAGGTATGCTACAGCCTATGGCTGTGATGCTGCCTTGGGCATAAGACAATCATGACAACACCCCCTTAATTGGGTAAAAGAAACATTATTATTAATACATTGGACTTCGTTATTATTATATTGTCTACGTTCCAGAACATTTAGAGAATGATGACTCCATGCCAATTAATTAACAATATATTGAAGTGCCATACAGACTGGGTTTGCTTCGTTGTAGGGCTACAGCACATCGCATCCCTATGGACTAAACTGTTTAGAATAGATGGCCAGTCCCATATGGACTTCCATACAATTCCTTTTTATTATTTTAAATATTCCAATGTTTAAGGTAATTTAGACCATATTGCAAATAATAATGTTATATTATAATAATGTTATATTGTTATATTTAGCCTACTGTTTTTAAACCTATCTCATGTTTTACTTTCTTTTCTTTCTCAATACATTTAAGAACTTCTTAAGAGCTTTCATAGGTGAGGCTCTCTGCAACCCTATAATGATAGTGCAGGGCGGGAGTAAGCGGGCAGGGAGGGCTCGGGGGCGAGGGAATAGCTAGTGTTGCCATAGTTTTGTTTTAAACAGTGGCAACGCTAGCTATTCTTGATATCTAGCAAGAAATTCTATTGATATAGCAATGTTCCAAGAAACACACCTGCTCCAAAAGGACACACATGGAATAAAGAACCATTTGTACCAACTGGCTGCTTTTTCATCAGCCCCAAATAAAGCTAAAGGTGTAATCATAATGATACATAAGAAACTCAAAATTACCATCTTGGGTAAAGGTGAAGACCAAGAAGGCAGAATCACTTTCCTTAAATGTATCTACAATGGAAGGAAAATTGCCTGAATGTAATGGTTGTAGAGGGTGCACAGTGATTATAGAGGGTGCAACAGGTCAGCACCTCAGGAGTAAATGTCAGTTGACTTTTCATAGCCGAGGATTCCGTGTTCGAGACAGCAGGTGTGGTAGAGAGAAAGAGAGTAGAAAACAGCAGGTCTGTGACAAGGAAGCATGTCCGCTGAACAGGTCAGGATTCCATAGCCGCAGGCAAAACAGTTGAAACTGGAGCAGCAGCACGACCAGGTGGACTGGGGACAGCAAGGAGTCATCAGGCCAGGTAGTCCTGAGGCATGGTCCTAGGGCTCAGGTCCTCCGGGAGGGGAGGGAGAGGGAGAGAGAGAGAATTAGAGGGAGCATACTTAAATTCTCACAGGACACCGAAGACGACAGGAGAATTACACCAGATATAACACACTGACCCTAGCCCCCCGACACAAACTATTGCAGCATAGATACTGACTGGAAGCTGAGACCGGAGCGGTCGGGAGACACTGTGGCCCAGTCTAACCCAGGACAGGGCCAACCAGGCAGGATATAACCCCACCCACTTTGCCAAAGCACAGCCCCCACACCACTACAGGGATATCTGAAGACCACCAACCTATTACCCTGAGAAAAGGCTGAGTATAGCACACAAAGATCTTCTCCACCGCACTACCAGCCACCGTAATAGTGTCAAAGGCAGAGAATCCCAGTGGAGAGGGGGAACCGGCCAGGCAGAGACAGCAAGGGCGGTTGTCACTCCAGTGCCTTTCCATTCATCTTTGCGCCCCTGGGCCAGACTACACCCAATCATAGGACCTGCTGCAGAGGTCAGTCTTCAGTAAAAACGTAAAGGTCTAGACCAAGTCTGCGTCTCTCTCATGGATAGGCAGGACATTCCATAAAAATGTAGCTCTATAGGAGAAAGCCCTGCCTCCAGTAGTATGCTTAGAGATTCTAAGGAAAATCAAGGAGGCCTGCATCTTGTGACCGTAGTGTACGTGTAGGTATGTGCGGCAGGACCAAATCGGAGAGATAGGTAGGAGCAAGCCCATGTAATGCTTTGTCGGTTAGCAGTCTAACCTTGAAATGAACCCTAGCCTTAACTTAGGGCTTGTCCCCTTTTTTCTCCACTTCCTGTCTGAATAATGTGCCCAAGGTAAACTGCCTCTAGTTCAGGCCCTGAAGCCAGGATATGCATATAATTGGTACGATTGGAAATAAAAACACTTTGTAGAAATGTTAAAATAATGTAGGAGAATATAACACAATAACACAATAGATTTATGTTTTGAGAGACCATCCTCTTAGAAAGGCAAGAGAAAGGTCATATAGAAGATTAGCTCCCTGGATGCAATTCCTATGGCTTCCAAAGGTTGTCAGCAGGCTATGTTCAAGGTTTCAGGCTTGTAAGATCAAAAACAAATAACAAATATCAGTTTTAGCAGGACACAGTCTTCTGGATTGTGGACAAATTCGTGTTTGCGTGCGCATGAAGACATTACGCACCTGCTAAAATCAGTTTCCTATTGAACATACTTCTTTCCGTGAGAAATATTATAGTTTGATTACATTTCAGGGTATCTGAGGAGTAAATAGAAATGTATTTTGACTTGTTGAAACAAAGTTTAGGGGTAGATTTTCGGATTCCTTTCTCTGCATGTTGAACGAGTGACTTACTCAAATCAATGGCACCAACAAAACAGACCTTTTGGGATATAAAGAAGGATTTTGTCTAACAAAACGACACTGTATGTTATAGCTGGGACCCTTTGGATGACAGTCAGAGGAAGATTTTCAAAAAGTAAGTGAATATTTAATCATTATTTGTGAATGTATGAAACCTGTGCCAGTGGGAAAATGTTTTGATGTGGGGTGCCATCCTCAAACAATCACATGGCATGTTTTCGCTGTTATACTGTAACTACTGTAAATCGGACAGTGCAGTTAGATTAACAATAATTTAAGCTTTCAGCCGATATAAAACACTTATATGTATATACATGTTTAAAATCCATCATATTTATGATTATTTATTTGAATTACGCGCCCTCCAGTTGCACCAGAAGTTGTCCCGCTAGCCGGACTCCTATCCCACAGGAGCCAGTGTAGAGGGGCTAGCACTGGTGTAATATGATCAAATTTTGGGGTTCTAGTCAAGATTCTAGCAGCCGTGTTTAGCACTAACTAAAATGTATTTAATGATTTTCCAGGTAGCCGGAAAGCAGAGCATTGCAGTAGTCTAATAATTTTTTGGACAAAAGTTTCAGATTTTTGCAATGTTGCGAAAATGGAAAAAAGCTGTCCTTGAAATATCCTTGATATGTTCGTCAAAAGAGAGATCAGGGTCCAGAGTAATGCCAAGGTCCTTCACAGTTTTATTTGAGATGACTGTACAACCATCAATATTAATTGTAATATCCAACAGAAGATCTCTTTGTTTTTTGGGACCTAGAACTAGCATCTCTGTTTTGTCCGAGTTTAAAAGTAAGAACATTTCCTCCATCCACTTCCTTATGTCTGAAACATAGGCTTCCAGGGTGGGCAATTTTGGGGCTTCACCATGTTTCATCTGAATGTACAGCTGTTTATTGTCCACATGGCAGTGACAGTTAACATTATGTTTCCGAACAACATCACCAAGAGGTAAAACATATAGTGAAAATAATAGTGGTCCTAAAACGGAAACTTGAGGAACACCGAAACTGATCCAAGGAGACAAACTGATATCTTTCCAACAGATAAGATTTAAACCAGGCAAGAACTCATCCATGTAGACCAATTAGGGTTTCCAATTTCTCCAAAAGAGTGTGGTGATCGACTGTGTCAAGAGATATACTGTAGGATAAAAAAATGTTGAGTGTCTCCATTGATCCTAGGTCCTGGCAGTGTTGTGCAGACTCAGGACAACTGAGCTTTGGAGAGAAATACACAGATTCAGAGGAGTCAGCGAATATTATTACTGTCCAATATCATGGACAGTAATGATTTGAGACCATTCCAAGATTTGAAAGACACATAAACATTACCAGGCAACTTTTTTTCTATATTTACAACTTAGGTCAGCTATGCTGACTTAAGGAGTCCCTCTGGAAACCAAACTAACGAATCATCCAATAATTTATAAATAAATTATCTGGGCTCCCGAAAGGACTGATCTCTATAATATATAAAAAAAACTTTTGAAAAGCTCATATTCTGAGCTAGCCATTAAACAAGTATGGTCCACAGATCTGGTTTTCGTGTGGGGAGGATGCGGGCAGGTGGATGGGGACTGGGGACTTCAGTCGCTACAGAAAGGCATTCAGTCACTACAGAAAGGTACCAAAAGACCACACACAGGCCCATCACACACAGGCGCACACACACACACACACACACACACACACACACACACACACACACACACACACACACACACACACACACACACACACACACACACACACACACACACACACACACACACACACACACACACACACACACTAACTAACCTTGTGGGGACACACAATTTATAACCATTCAAAATCCTATTTCTTCTAACCCTAACATAACCCTAAAACTACACACCTACTAACACACACACACGAACACTACCTTAACTAAAACCTTGCATTTTACATTGGGGACAAAACACAATTTATAACCATTCAAAATCCTATTTCTTCTAACCCTAACGCATAACCCTAAAACTAACCTTACCTACTAAACCGAATTCTAACACGAACACTACCTTAACCCTAAACCACCAAGATATTGCATTTTACATTGTGGGTACTAACAAAACTTCTGGTCCCCACAAGTATAGTTAAACACGTCTACACACACACACACACACACACACACTTCTGGTGGAGGGAGAGATGGAGGGTATGGTTTCACTAAGGTTTCATGAAGGTTTATCTGCAATTTGCCAACACACACAAAAAGGAAAGACCCATCCACCCCCCTCCGAATGCAGCAAACAGCTAGATATTTTTGTATAGAGCGCCATTGTATCATTCCAACAACAGCAAACTATTATCACTTCTATTTATGTTCATACCGAAGCTTGTATTGCATTTTCCTCCGTAGTTATTTGCATAGCTATACAGTCCTGCCACTTAATCCATGATTCCATCCTTCTTCCCTCCTAGGAAGGACACTGACACACCCCACCATCTGGCTTTTAACTCCAAACTCACCGTGTGAGATGCCCAGATAAGCAGCCACTTTGAGCTTGCAGTATATATTGACAGCATTTGAACGTTTTCTGTCTGGAATAGCTGGGCTTGTTTGTACAGTGAGTGACAGTGTTGGGATGTGTTGCATACGCACTACTGTGTCAATACCTAGAGGTCAATGTTATATAGGTTAAAATAGCAGGTCTAATTCAAACCCTGATGCACATTTACCCCATTCCAAAGACAGTTCAGTCATTCCACTCACCAAACTAAATGGCCTGTCTAGTTATTTTTGGGCAACAGTCTTCGACAACATTTTTGTCTATAGGCCTGGTACATGAGGCAATGGCAACAGCTACGCATGGCAGCCAATATAGTAGCCTGATCCAAGTCCTCTAATCATGAGAGCACAAGTCAGAGTCAGAATTCCCACACAGGCCACATTGGCTATGTCAACGGAGAATTAGGGCAGCTAGATAATGGAGGAACCATCAAGGTGAATGGACAGCCCCGAAGTCTGGGCTTATATCTCAATAACACCAACCAGGAAATCCTCAGTAACACCAACCATACCAACACAACACCCCCTCGGTGTTTGTGTTTCTCCTAGTGTGTGTGTGTGTGTGTGTGTGTGTGTGTGTGTGTGTGTGTGTGTGTGTGTGTGTGTGTGTGTGTGTGTGTGTGTGTGTGTGTGTGTGTGTGTGTGTGTGTGTGTGTGTGTGTGTGTGTGTGTGTGTGTGTGTGTGTGTGTGTGTGTGTGTGTGTGTGTGTGTTCATTTGTTGGGTATCTGGGACACAGCAGACCAGATGGTCCCTTGAGCCCTATCCTCATCCATATTCATGAAGCAGTGTTTGACCCCACAACCTCTGAATGGGTCACCTCTGACCCAGCTCTTTAGGGAGTCAATAGATATGGGCTGGGGCTGTGGCAGACCCATCACCAAATTGCACCGATCCCCACACCCGAATATCACAACGGAGTGCTTGACCTCTTCATACTGAAGGCATCTGAGAGGCTATGTGAACGCCTGGTTAAGCCCAACCTCAGCATGCCTTCTCTGGGGTTCTCAAGCTCTGCTGTGGGGCCTATCTGGAGGTGAACATCTGCACTAACCAAAGAGGGCCTATAGAGGACTTAGACAGAGGGAGAGGGGTGGATGGTTAGCAGGGTACAAAGCCAAGGGAACAGGCTAATGATGTCAGACTGTGGCCGTGTCCAAATATACATACTTGCGTCCTAAATAGTAGGCAGTTTCAGTATGCAAAAAAAATAAAGTTTAATAGGATGCAACATTTCGAAAATCAACTTTAAATGCCCAGATGTCATACTCATTTCGGCTTTGACAACAGCTGATCAATTAGATATGGGGATGTGCTACCGGAATTAACGGATAGCGGGAAACAATGCAATCACGCATGATGCATTCTCAGTATGTGAAAATAGTATGTGAATTTTCACAAATCAGGTTTGGTTTAGATGTCAAGATGTTATATTCATTTCGGCTCTTCATCTATCAGAATTCAATTCTCACTTTTCCACAATGCATTGGAAGAGATGGGCTGCGAGTGATAGTCCCTAGTTCTCTTCAAGTTTCCAAAAAACAAAAATAGGCTACTTAATTGGGAAGATGCCAAATCGCAAAGGTCAAATTGTTCAAATGTATTATGACGAACCGCTTAAAATGATAAGGAGTATTGCATCCTAGACTACATCTTTGAAAACAGAAGTCTTTATTATTATTATTATTATTTATAGATTTTTTTTATGCCCAAAGTGAATTTCTGTTTTGTCACTGAAAAAAGTTTCTTGTTATCTTATCATTCAACAGAGCATGTAAGCTAAATAGTAAACCATCTTTTGATTTCTGAATGTTTCGTCACCACATTCAGGTGGCATGTTGTGTTTTTGAAGGGCCAGTAGGTGGCACTTTTTCCCAGGGCAGTGATTGGGGACATTGCCCTGTGTATTGTGCTGTCTTTTGGATGGGATGTTAAACGGGTGTCCTGACTATCTGTGGTCACGAAAGATCCCATGGCACTTATTGTAAGAGTAGGGGTGTTATGCCACGTTCAAAACAAGTGGGAACTCTGAAAAATACAAGGTCAAATCTTGTCGTCAGTGATCTTCAGGTTGGAAAGTCGGAGCTCTAGAAAGAGTCCAGAGTTTCCAAGTTGGATGACCATTCAAATAGTTTTTTGTCCAGCTGCGGGGACCGTGCGAGGGGATTTATACTAACGTTACTATCTGTACTTACTGGTGGCACAGACGCTGTTTCATCCTTTCCTACACTGAAATTACCCTTGCCTAACGATTGCATCTGAAGCTGGGCTTGCAGCACAGCTATCCTCGCCGTAAGGCGATTGTTCTCCTGTATATTATGAGAACAACGACTGCAATTAGAAGGCATCATGTTAATGTTACTACTTAGCTTTGGCTGTTGGAAGTCCTGACGAACCGCGTCCGGAGTGAAAAAGTTAAATGAAAAAAAGTTGAGTGAGGGAAAAACCAATAATATAAACTGTAATTAAAAAGTTTAAAAAGTAAAAACCGTAAAGTTGTCAGGTAGCAAAGTAAGGTTAGCAAAAAAACGCACGAAACGCACAGCAACACATAAACAAGTCTGCAAGTTTTGCTATCAGAAACCGCTACACTTGACCCCAGGTTTAAGAAGTTAGCCTTCATTGATGCCAGAGCGATTGATGAGGCTCTTCAAAGAATAACTTCAGTAGCAGGGAGGGACAACCCCAGCAGTCAACTAGCTCAGGCACCAGGGCAACAGGAATAAGTGGGATCAGATGGAGCAGAAGCACTAGCAGTAGTGCCACAAACGTCTGTTGTTTGGATGCTGTTTGACGAGAGAGAAACTGGGGATGCAGCACGAAGGAATACCTCAGCAGATGCCATAATGGAGGTCCTATCCTATTTGGAGGAGCCCCTCCTCCAAAGATCTGCAGATCCTCTGAGCTGGTGGAAGAACAATGCCTCTGTCTACCCACGGCTTTCTAAAGTCATGACAGGGAGACTCTGCATAGTGGCCACATACGTTCCCTCTGAGAGGGTCTTCTCGAAAACGGGACAAATAATACCTGAGAGAAGAAACTGTATCAGCCCCTCGAAAGTGAGGCAGCTTGCAATTCAGAATGCAAATCTCTCATAACAGAAAAATATGGTCAGCATTGCTGTGTGCTGTTGGTTATAACATGGCAATAAAGAAGAGAGAACAAAGAGGGACCAGTTTAATGTTTTAGGTGGGATGCTGCAGTTCGTCATGATGTTGGCCTGGGGTTAGGTTTATGACAGTCATACATACCTTTTCCCCCCGTTTTCCTCTCTACCCTACTGATGTTAAATTTGCAAAACCCTTGGTTAACATAGAGATTCTGGGAACTGTCACGCCTTGGTCATTGTATTTTGTGTTTTTGGTATATGTTTGGGTAAGCCAGGGTGTGACATGGGTTTATATGTTGTATTCGTATTGGGGTTTGTATTATTTGGGATTGCGGCTGATTAGGGGTGTGTCTAGTTAGGCTTGGCTGCCTGGGGCGATTCTCAATCAGAGTCAGGTGCTTGTCGTTGTCTCTGATTGAGAACCGTATTTAGACAGCCTGACTTTCGCGTTGTATTTTGTGGGTGTTTGTACCTGTCTCTGTGTAGTAGTCACCAGATAGGCTGTAATTAGTTTCACGTTCTGTTTGTTGTTTTTGTATTTATTCAGTTATTTTCATGTACCGCGATTATTCCTTCATTAAAATCATGAATAACCTACACGCTGCATTTCGGTCTGACTCTCTTCATACAACAGAAGAACGACGTTACAGGAACATCATAAGGTGGGAGGAAATTAACTATATTCTGGTAATCCGACCAACTGAACATATGTGGTGGTACTTAATGAATATGATGTCAGTTCGGTTGTCATCAGACATTCTCATCAATGATAAGATGACAAACTCTACAGTGGAAAGTCTACACATCAGAGTTATTGGATTCACATGGAATTGTTGTTCAATTTAAATGTTTGAATATGAAATTATTCGTGATGGGATGAAATGTGATTTTTGCTTCTAAAATGTGAGATTTGGGTTTTCTTAAGATAGGGCTCTGCTCAATCAGTGGCCCGCCCCTGTGAAGGGACATGGGCTATAAGACTTTTCAAACACGCCCTCCTCTCCCTTCCTATATAAAGCCTTGACGACAATGTAACCTCCTGTTCCGAGGACGTGGGTCTGATGTCAGAATGGTTCAGATAATAACTACAGAGCGAAGCCAACATCAGCGTGAGCTTTAGTTGTGAATGGTATGAACTTTGAACTCTTATTCACTACAGAAGTGATACCTCCTAGCCGTTGAGTTAGCAACAGCAGCTGCAAACGAGGGTTAGGAAGAAACAGACAGAGTATCCCGTCTATCACACAACGACGTTACTAGAACATATGCAATTTACCAGCAGAGACATTCTTCAAAGGACAAAGGACTCGGTTTGGCAACACGGCCTTCCATCTCCCACCAACCTACCGAAGCGCAGCTCAGAGTAAATATTTATTGCATTTTCCTTTTCCAAATGGGCAGTAATTTAGAATGCATAAGATACTGTATTTACGATAGCACAGCTTCGCCCTTTGTTCCTCAGTCTTCCCACTCTTTCACTCAAACCCAGCCCATTTTCTTTTGTATAACAAGCTGTCATATCTGTTCCGCCCGCAAGGGACGTTTTCCTTTATGATGTCATTTGTAATCAAGTTATGATTGAATTATGTGTATGTGTAATTCTGTGTGATTAGTTAGGTATTTAGTAAATAATTAATTAAACCCAATTTTGCATTGCTGATTCAACTTGTTAGCCAGGGTTTGTGCAGATAACCAAGAATTTACAACTTTCAGATGACACTGAATTAAGATGACGATTGATATTGACTGCTATTGATGTAAAATATTACTAGGTCTTTAAGAGTTCATTCGGAAGATAACAGCTCTATAAATATTATTTTGTGGTGCCCGACTCTAGTTAATTACATTTACATGATTAGCTCTATCAGGTAATATTAATTACGGAGAAATTATTTTATAGAATAGCATGTCATATCACTTAATCCGACATAGCCAAAGACACGACAGGTGCAATATTCTATTATTATGTTGTTCAGATTGTATTAATTTTGAATTGTTACATTTATATGCACTTTGTTTATATAAATTTAAAAAGTTATACTTTAAATGCACATGTGTAATAGCATCCTTCTTTTTTACATTTATTTCAATTTGTGGGATGCATTTTTCTTTGATATGGTGCAATATTCTATTATGCTGTTCAGATTGTATTAGTTTTGAATGTTTAGATTTAAATGCGCTTTGTTTATGTACATTAAAAAGGTATACTTTAAATTGAATTGTTTAATAGTATTCTTTTTCATAACAAACCAATGCATGTTTAAATACATTGGTTAAGGTAGAGTATGATTTCATTTAATAATTTAATTAGAATTGTTTTAACATCAATCACAGTCAAACTATCGCAAACTGTTTGACTTGAAAAAAATACAAAACATATATTTTTTAAAGAGACACTTGGGAGCCAAAAGAGACGTCCTTTTTTGGTGAGCTGAGCCAAACGAGCCGGCTCACTGTAAAGAGACGGAATGCCCATCACTAGTGTATATTACAGCACTTTGGTTTCACTAGTAAATATGTCAAAATGGAACCAAGTTATCTGTCACGCCCTGGTCTAAGTATTTTGTGTTTTTCTTCATGTATTGGGTCAGGCCAGGGTGTGGCATGGAGTTTTTGTATTGTGGTGTGTTTTGTCTTGGGGTTTTGGTGTGTATGTATTTGGGATTGTAGCTAGTGGGGTTATCTAGCAAAGTCTATGGCTGTCTGGAGTGGCAGGTGCTTATCGTTGTCTCTGATTGGGAACCATATTTAGGCAGCCATATTCTTTGAGTTTGGTGTGGGTGATTGTCCTGAGTGTCTTGATGTCCTTAGTCTGTGTTAGTTTGCACCAGTTAAGGCTGTTTCGGTTTTCACTACGTTTATTGTTTTGTAGAGTTTGTGTTTTGGATTCGTGTTACGTTGTGTGATTAAACATGGATTGCAATATACACGCTGCAGTTTGGTCTGACTCTCCTTCACCACATGAAAACCGAGACAGAATCACCTACCCAAAACGGACCAAGCAGCGTGTCAACAGGCAGGAGCAGCCCAAAGAGGAGCTGCGTATTAAGGATTTCTGGACATGGGAGGAAATCCTTGATGGGAGAGGACCCTGGGCTAAACCAGGGGAGTGTAGCCGCCCAAAGGTGC
The DNA here is from genome assembly GCF_021184085.1 of Oncorhynchus gorbuscha. Taxonomy (NCBI): domain Eukaryota; kingdom Metazoa; phylum Chordata; class Actinopteri; order Salmoniformes; family Salmonidae; genus Oncorhynchus; species Oncorhynchus gorbuscha. The sequence continues at coordinate 44,394,165 of NC_060190.1, read as the reverse complement.
AGCAGGAGAAGAGGAAACAGGAGCAGCCCAAAGAGGAGTACAGTATGACTATACTTCTTGGGAGGAGATAGACAGGTGGGGGTTCGACCTAGGGAGAGTGCCGGAGCCCGCCTGGGATTCGATGGAGCAGTGCGCGGAAGGTTACAGGAGAATGAGGTTGGCGAAGCAAGCACGACGGCGCAGACGGAAGCCCGGGAATCAATTTGGGGGAGGCTTACAGGGAAATGGCAACGCCAGGTAGGAGACCTGCGCAAACTCCCTGTGCTTACCGGGGGGCTAGAGAGACCGGGCAGGCACCGTGTTATGCACATCGGCCGGGCTAGATTGAGCGTCGAGCCAAATGCCATGAAGCCGGCTCTACGCATCTGGTCCCCAGTGCGTCTCCTTGGGCCGGCTTACATGGCACCAGCCTTGCGCTCGGTGTCTCCGGTTCGCCTACATAGCCCAGTATGGGCTATTCCACCTCGCCGCACTGGCAGGGCGACCGAGAGTATTAAACCAGGTAAGGTTGGGCAGGCTCGGTGCTCAAGAGCTCCAGTGCGCCTGCACAGTCCGGTCTATCCAGTACCACCTCCACACCCCAGCCCTCCGGTAGCAGCTCCCCGCACCAGGCTTCCTGTGCGTGTCCTCGGCCCAGTACCACCAGTGCCAGCACCACGCATCAGGCCTACAGGGCGCCTCGCCTCTCCTGCGCTGCCGGAGTCTCCCGCCTGTCCGGCGCCGCTGCCGGAGTCTCCCGCCTGTCCGGCGCCGCTGCCGGAGTCTCCCGCCTGTCCGGCGCCGCTGCCGGTGTCTCCCGCCTGTCCGGCGCCAGAGCCGCTCTGCCCAGCGCCACCAGTCTGCCCAGCGCCGCTAGTCTGCCCAGCGCCGCCAGTCTGCCCAGCGTCGCCAGTCTGTCAGGATCAGTTAGATCCACCAGTCAGCCAGGATCTGGTCCGACTCTCCTTCACCACATGAAAATCGTGACATTATCTGTTTCGGTCTTCAGTCCTTTTTAAATAGAATAGATTTGGGCTATGGTATAGGTTGAATGTGATAATCTGCCTGTAACCAGCCTGAGTAGGCCTATAACTCCATTCCTATTATATTCAGAGTTTAGAGAAATTAATCAAATTGGAAATAAACTATTATCAGGCTGGTTAACGCGATGCATGTCTGTGGAATTTAGAAAAATCCACCCACACTCGGCCCCAACCCACCCACTCAGCCAGCCAGGAGCCGCTACGGCCACTTGCATACTGAATATTTACTAAACTGTACATGCTAAATAGTATGCGACGATGAGTACATATTATGCAGTTTAAGTATGTAGTACACTAGTGTGGGTATTCGGACATGGCTCATGACAACACTGGAGCCGAGATCACATGGGAGATGCAGCATGTATCTCCATGCTCACTATGCTATTCTGCTACAACAATGGCCTCCAACCAGCTCCAATGCCTACACAGTACCACCATACATTCAGTGGTGTAGTGCATGGTAAACGCAACAAAAATGCATTGAAAGTATAGGGAGCGTAAATTCTTTCACTGCAACCACTGCAACCGGTGATCAGTTTACCCACCTTTTTTTAACCACTCCATCAATGCATACATTGTTGCATCTTATAAACTCTCTTCGTTAACCTGCTGTTCCTAGGCTGTCATTGTAAATAAGAATTTGTTCTTAATTGACTTGCCTGGTTAAATTTTTTAAAAGTGAGCTCAGGAATATATGCTCCCTGCCCACTCAGCCTGTGTTTTCAATCTTCCTGATAGTTAGAGAGAAAAATTGTTATTTAAAAAAAATGATATATTGAGATATTTTAGTCACACAAAATGGGAAAATATGCACATGAGGCGATATCTAATTAAATATGCACATATTTCCAGATTGAGCAAATCCATTTTCTGGACACTGGATAAAGTCAACAATTCCCTCTGGGCAAGTCTGGAGAATATATCTATGGATAACCACACCAAATTTGGTGAATGCAGATGCTTCTGAAGTGGAGAAAAATGTGTTGCCTTGTTTGAATAGTCTGACTTTCAGCAAATGGCAGTTAAAGACAAGTACACTGAATTTAGACTACCAAGCGGCAAATCACCATCTCGTCAAAGTAGGTTATAAAATATAGTCCAGTTTGTAACATTCTCTATGAAATGGGTTTTTCAATTATGTGTAATTTAATGTAGTGAGCTTTGAAATTATTGATGTATGTCCATTTTAAAGTGATTCAAAACCATTCAAATGTTGATGTTGACGGTAGTACGATAAACTAAAGAAAATAAACATTTTGTCAGTGTTGATTTAACACTGGAGAATTTGTTGTGTAGTAAGTACTACACATGATCAAGGGATACTACAGTGTGTAGTACTGTACTCTACAGTATACTACAGCGTATCACAGAATTACTGTAGTATTTCTTCATGTTGGTAGGAATAGGGTTAGCGATATGGCTAGGCTCAGGGTGTAACCTGGGTGTGGACATGAAGCTAGGGTTAAGGTTAGGGTCATGGCTAGGTTTAGGGTTGACGCGAGGAGTGGACCTAAAGCAAATTTAGGTTTTTTGTAGCTCTACACATGCATTCATTACTGACGGAAAAACACACACACTCTTAAAACCAACCTAAAAGCCACTTTCTACCAGAGTGAAGACTGATTGGACACAGAGCCATCTGCCTGAACAAAAGAGCCACAAAAACCACATCTTAGGTTTTCTGAATGGCACAAAAGACACAACCCCACCATTGTAAACAAACACACTACCAGAACAAGGGGTCAGAAATAGACTAGGGTTTAAGACAGGGGGAATGAGAAGTCCCAACCCTCTTTCATGGCAAAAAAGTGGAGCCTCCTGCTGGGGAACAGTTTCATGTGACTGGGTGTGTACAACCAGCAGCAGAAACCTGGGCCCGACCAGTTATTTATTACTGATGTTATCTGGAGTCTATTCCAACACAGTCCTTTACAATCTGACTAATTGGCTTGAACAATTTTGATTGGAAAGGCAGCATAGCCTAGTGGTTAGAGCGTTGGACTAGTAACCGAAAGGTTGCAAGTTCAAATCCCCGAGCTGACAAGGTACCAATCTGTCGTTCTGCCCCTGAACAGACAGTTAACACACTGTTCCTAGGCCATCATTGAAAATAAGAATTTGTTCTTAACTGACTTATCTAGTAAAATAAAGGTAAAATTAAATTTTAAAAATAGCTTCAGAGAGGGGGCATTGATGGTACAGCCAGAGAGTCTGACATACAGGCCCGGAGTGCTTCATCAGTGCACCACATTTGCTTCTCCAATGGTCAATTCCTCCAGAGGACCCGCTCCTCCATAGGTACTGGTATAGGTACTGGTCCTCCATAGGACCCGCTCCTCCATAGGTACTGGTCCTCCAGAGGACCCGCTCCTCCATAGGTACTGGTCCTCCATAGGTACTGGTCCTCCATAGGACCCGCTCCTCCATAGGACCCGCTCCTCCATAGGTACTGGTCCTCCATAGGTACTGGTCCTCCATAGGAACTGGTCCTCCATAGGACCCGCTCCTCCATAGGTACTGGTCCTCCATAGGACCCGCTCCTCCATAGGTACTGGTCCTCCATAGGACCCGCTCCTCCATAGGTACTGGTCCTCCATAGGACCCGCTCCTCCATAGGTACTGGTCCCCCATAGGACCCGCTCCTCCATAGGTACTGGTCCTCCATAGGACCCGCTCCTCCATAGGTACTGGTCCTCCATAGGACCCGCTCCTCCATAGGTACTGGTCCTCCATAGGACCCGCTCCTCCATAGGACCCGCTCCTCCATAGGTACTGGTCCCCCATAGGACCCGCTCCTCCATAGGTACTGGTCCTCCATAGGACCCGCTCCTCCATAGGTACTGGTCCTCCATAGGACCCGCTCCTCCATAGGACCCGCTCCTCCATAGGTACTGGTCCTCCATAGGACCCGCTCCTCCATAGGTACTGGTCCTCCATAGGACCCGCTCCTCCATAGGTACTGGTCCTCCATAGGACCCGCTCCTCCATAGGTACTGGTCCTCCATAGGACCCGCTCCTCCATAGGTACTGGTCCTCCATAGGACCCGCTCCTCCATAGGTACTGGTCCTCCAGAGGACCCGCTCCTCCATAGGTACTGGTCCTCCATAGGTACTGGTCCTCCATAGGAACTGGTCCTCCATAGGACCCGCTCCTCCATAGGTACTGGTCCTCCATAGGTACTGGTCCTCCATAGGAACTGGTCCTCCATAGGACCCGCTCCTCCATAGGTACTGGTCCTCCATAGGACCCGCTCCTCCATAGGTACTGGTCCTCCATAGGACCCGCTCCTCCATAGGTACTGGTCCTCCATAGGACCCGCTCCTCCATAGGTACTGGTCCCCCATAGGACCCGCTCTTCCATAGGTACTGGTCCTCCATAGGACCCGCTCCTCCATAGGTACTGGTCCTCCATAGGACCCGCTCCTCCATAGGTACTGGTCCTCCATAGGACCCGCTCCTCCATAGGACCCGCTCCTCCATAGGTACTGGTCCCCCATAGGACCCGCTCCTCCATAGGTACTGGTCCTCCATAGGACCCGCTCCTCCATAGGTACTGGTCCTCCATAGGACCCGCTCCTCCATAGGACCCGCTCCTCCATAGGTACTGGTCCTCCATAGGACCCGCTCCTCCATAGGTACTGGTCCTCCATAGGACCCGCTCCTCCATAGGTACTGGTCCTCCATAGGACCCGCTCCTCCATAGGTACTGGTCCTCCATAGGACCCGCTCCTCCATAGGTACTGGTCCTCCATAGGACCCGCTCCTCCATAGGTACTGGTCCTCCATAGGACCCGCTCCTCCATAGGTACTGGTCCTCCATAGGACCCGCTCCTCCATAGGTACTGGTCCCCCATAGGACCCGCTCCTCCATAGGTACTGGTCCTCCATAGGACCCGCTCCTCCATAGGTACTGGTCCTCCATAGGACCCGCTCCTCCATAGGTACTGGTCCTCCATAGGACCTGCTCCTCCATAGGTACTGGTCCTCCATAGGACCCGCTCCTCCATAGGTACTGGTCCTCCATAGGACCCGCTCCTCCATAGGTACTGGTCCTCCATAGGACCCGCTCCTCCATAGGTACTGGTCCTCCATAGGACCCGCTCCTCCATAGGTACTGGTCCTCCATAGGTACTGGTCCTCCATAGGACCCGCTCCTCCATAGGTACTGGTCCTCCATAGGACCCGCTCCTCCATAGGTACTGGTCCTCCATAGGACCCGCTCCTCCATAGGTACTGGTCCTCCATAGGTACTGGTCCTCCATAGGACCCGCTCCTCCATAGGTACTGGTCCTCCATAGGACCCGCTCCTCCATAGGTACTGGTCCTCCATTGCCGAACATGTAGTACCCACCTGGATGATGCCATGGCTGCTGATACGCCACCACATCTTGGCAGTGACTAAGAACAGTACCTGAGCCTCTTCTGCCATCTCTAGACACAGCATGCAGTACTTGTTGTAATTCTTCCCAACAGATGAAACAATAAAGCCAGAGCTGAATTATTTGAATAAAAACAGCCAGCTAGATATAAGCCAAAACATATATGCATTTTATCCCAGTTCTGCAACTCAAGACCACAACATGTAAGTGATCGACCCCCAGAGCTACCAAACCCCAAAAATAACAAAATTAGGTACAATATTTACAGTGCTCTCCGCCTAGGCGACCTCCCGGGACTATGGCAACCACAGAACCAAGTAGACCCAGCCTAATTGAAATAAGTGTGGGCACTCAGGTAGGTATATCAATGATGTAAATAAAGTCTGGATTGCTGATTCTACGTATTGGCCATTGAGAGTCTTTGAAGCCATCGGTTTGCCATATTGGACTATACAACTACAAGTAGTGAGTGGAGTTACAAACAGACTATACACGTTAAATGTTTTACCTGTGATGAAATGTTTTCCACACACATAGCTACGTGTAGCCTACTTGGACACCGGGTCCCCACATTTCCCACTCTCCCACGCGGAATAGCCTGTAGCCACAGGGCTCATCTTGTATTTCCCTGTTGGAGCATTGCGAACCGTCGGTCAGGATTTTGGGGAAAATACACAAATACATACACAAAATTAGAAAAAATCAAACACTCGCTCAAGTCAGGGATATTTGGAAAACGACAAAAATATACTTTCTCCATGTTTGTATCTGTTGCCGCACACTAACGGAAAACAATTATTTGATTGTAGCTGGAGACGTTGGAAGGAATCCAACAGGTAAGGAAGGTGAAGTTGCAGGTCGCGTTCCCCTGGTCAGATGTTGCATGCATCAACCAATGGTGTGAGAGAGAGAGAGAGAGAGAGAGAGTGAGAGTGAGATCTCTGGCAGACTGCATGGCCTCGTGAGGACTAGGAGCCACTCTAAAGAGTCTCATCCATATAAGCTGATTACATTGCCCCCAGAGACCCCCATGTTCTGTATCACTTTATTTTAGGTAGCCACGTATCATGCAGTAATTATGTGCACAATGGCAGCTAATTAGCCAAGCATTTATAATTGATATCCTCAATGTATTAGGAACTGGTTCAGCTCTCTCTACAGCAAGACTTTCAGAGGCTGTCTGGTTGAGTCAGAGTTTCTCAGCATTTCACAACATCACACACTCATGACATCACTGACACATGGCAGACGGTCCTGAATATGCCCGTCATTCTTCCCTACACTCATTCCATGTGGTGTGTCACCGTTAGCGGAGTTGGTTTTCAGGGATAGAGCAGCTAATTAAACATAGCTTCCTTTTACGCTGAAAACTGGATGTGGGAACTCCGCTCAGGGACTTTTTTTTAATGCCTACTACATTAGGTTACACCCATAGAAATACAATGGAATATAATTTGAGTTTTGTGGCAGGTAGCCTTGTGGTTAGAGCTTTGGACTTGTAATTGAAACGTTGCAAAATGGAATCCCCGAGCTGACAAGGTAAAAATCTGTTGTTCTGCCCCTGAACAGGCAGTTAACCCACTGTTCCTAGGCTGTCATTGTAAATAAGAAAGTGTTTTTAACGGACTAGCCTAGTTAAATAAAGGTAAAATAAACACCTACAGCTGTTAGGAAAACATGTGGTGATAGTGACAGGGAGGTAGCGATGTCACCATGCTGAGACAGAGTTTGGTAAAGAGTTGTTTAGGAGCGTTCACTCCAGGTTGCTGCTGTGGGAGAATTAATCAATTAATCACTGCATGTGTTAGTTCACTCCTGGTGGTAAAACCAATGAAACACTCAAAGAACAAACAAGCATTCATTTACACACACCCTCCATGTTCTGCCTATCAATTCAATAATTTAAAACTACATACAGTAAAAATCAAAGGTGCACATTTAACTCTGATAATGTACAATGTACACAATTATCAGTGGCATACGAGTCCCACTATACAAACAATAAAACCAAGCTGTTGAAAGTGCAATGCACGAAAGGCAACAACATTCTCAGTAATGGTTATAGAAACGTTTTATTTGCTATAACTGTGATATGTTGTTGTTTATTTACCTTAGTTGAATGCACTGACTGTAAGTCATTCTGTATAATATTGTCTGCTAAATTACCCAAATCTAAATGTATATGTGAAAATAAACCTAACAAAATGAACTGCAAGGGACGCTGGGTATTGCTATTGGCCTTGTTTTGGGGTGGAGCTCATTAGAATAACACTCAGCATCCTTTGCAAGTGTTATTTTTTTACATACAGTATATTTAGTTCATTTAGCAGACGGTCTTATACCAATGCAAGGTGAAGGGGGGCCACACAATTTTGAATCGCTATAAAATAAAATAAATGGTACAGAAAAGTATTTTGAAAATACAAATGACAGCTCTTGTATGCATTCTGTCACAAAATACATTTGAGTTTAGTTCAGCCCAGCGTAACACAAATTACAAAATATATATTTCAAATACACGTGACAGAAAAAGTGCCCTACAGTGTAAAACAGAACACTTAGACCAGTAAACTGGACTTGACATAGTGCTGACACTGATACACTTTTTCAGCGTAACATGCTGACCACACAGCTTGCGTCACGTGCGCGAGTGTTGCAAAATAAATGTACATATACATGTTATTCTATCATTGCACCCACAATGCTCGCTCACACACAAGTGTCTGTGTTGCCAGGCGCTAAAATAGAAGTTGCTTCTATTTGTGGCGCAGAGCACGCTGCAAGTACTACCTCTCCCATCTCCTCATTGGTTTATAGAAGCAGATCCTCACTACCATCTCCTCATTGGTTATACCCACTTGGGTGATTGAAAGACGAACAGGCCGGTTGTTGTCATGGTAATAACAATCGCCATATAAAGTCCATATAAAGTCCAAAGAAGAAAACGCCTGGTAGGAGGAGAGATGACTAGAAACTATTCGATTGACCGTTTCATGTGGATTAATTTTCGGAGTAGAGGACCTTGTGCATTTCAGGTAAAATAACAACTCGACGTTTATATCCCAGGACAAATTAGCTAGCAACAGCAGGCTAGCAAAATAGGAAAAATTAGCTAGCAACTGCAAGCTAGCTAGCTAAATTGCCATAAATGTTTAAATGTTCCCAGATTAATATAATTGGTTCAAAATTTGTTTTGATTTTTCAACCTGTGTGTCGTGATCATGTTTGGTGTGGGGGGACAAAATCTATTTGCCCACGATGGCGGTTGGGTACGATGTAAGACATGAATAAGTAAATAACGTTGGGGTGTTGCTTTAACACTTTATGGCGTAAAGTCCATTTTGCATATTTCCCAAGGGGCCTTTTATTTTTGAGTGAATTGTAGTTAACCTCTATGACTGTATTTGTTACTGACAGAGATATTGTTTACTTTTTTTCTTGAAGGCCTGTCCCTTTCACCAGTGAGTTCCTTTGTGAATGTTATCATTAAAATTAAACTATGATAATACGTTACATATAAGGCCTTACTAATTGGCCTAATTCCCTCAAACTCAATTCTGGACCTTGAAGCCAGTTCCACTCCTTTTGTTCATTGTTACATTATGCAGATTTGCAAAGTGAAGTGTAATTCCTAATGGAATCCAGCCAGAGTTAAGATATCCAACAGTCTGAATTTTTATTCACCCTCAATCTGCATTCAGAATGACTATCAGGGTAAGGAAAATATATATATTTTTTTATTTATAACGACCTGAAGCATTTAAACCAGAACAACCATTTTAGTAACGGGTGCAATAAATCTAACTAACTGATTTGGAATTAGTTTAGAAAAATGTGTTATTTATCTTTGTGTAGCATAAGATTAATCAATCAATGCAGATAAAAACAATCCTAAAAAGTATACCTGCTGTAGAGCATGCTGAGAAATATGATTAAGATGGATGTGGTTTTGATGGGACTGTTTTACTCTCCACAATGTAAATCAATAACTCTGGTTATTACAGTTTTTCTCAATTGCTAAAACACCATTTCTGAAACCTTGTTCCATTTCCTGAAAACATTAAACACAAAACCTCATCTTCAAGCACTATTTACATAACCTCTGACTCATCATGCAAAATGAACCACTCGCCTCAAAACAGTTTTTACCTGTGTTCAAAATCAAACACTGCTCTCAAATCATAAACAAAGTGATCAAAATGATATACACTCTCAAACAGTCAGTAAACAATACAACAAAAAATAGAAAACACATTGTTCAAAACATACAATTCTCAGGGAGAAGTACATTTTTAATTAAAAAAAATATTCACATTTTTCCCTCATTTTCCTTTGATGAACAAAAACATGTTCTATCATAGTAGCTCAAAATTGATCAGAAATTACTACTCTGCTTTGCTCTTTGCAATTTTGTTTTTGTACCTCTATTTTTACAGTACTGTACCCTGCATCTCACAAACTTGTCCTTTGTCTCTGTGATACTGTAATTCTTGTTCTTTGTTGATATGAACCTACAACCAGTCAAAATCTAATGAGCAGTCAGTACTGTTAATAAATGGAAAGCACAATGTTCAGGGCCATACAATTCATCCAGTGTACAGTATACAGCCTACAATGCATTGTACTACATTATCAATTCTCAGACTTTCTCCTTCCCATCTTCAACAGCCTGTTTGCTCTCTGAACTGGCTTATATTGGTTGTGTCGCATCATTTGAAACAGGTTAAATAAATTTTGAGTGGTTATATTCAATCAATGACATATGTTCTCTATTTGTATTTGATTGTTGCCACTTGTGTTTACCAGTATGGATGACATGTGCATTAGAGTGCAACATGTGTTTTGAGAATGTGTTTAGAGTTCTGTAACACCAACAATGGGAGTTATTTTACACCACTGAGTGTTTATTTCACTCTTACAGAGTGAATTTTACTCCTGAATCAAAACTAGAAATGTTACTCTGAAAAATCAACATTGGCCAATTTGCTGTGTGTTAGAGAGCCACAGTGATCACAGCCCACCGATGCTGAGAGATTATCCATGGTGCAGCGGTCACCAGTCCCACTCTGCACTCATTACTGGAAATGGTAAGTGTTGGATAATGGGGGGAAACCAGTGGCGTGGAGGCACTAAACGAGGCCCCAGCAGCCAGAACAGGAGACGCTGCATTAGGCCAGTAATGGAGCACTGGGAGGCCTGTTTTAGCAGATGAGCCTCTCCATCTCCGGGTGATGTTTTCTGGGTGATGGCAGAGGTAAGGGTACTCGATCCATGACCAGGTAACAGCTTCTACTGGTTCACAATAGACTGGTTGGTTGAGAAGAACAAAGATCATCTTTCAAATGAAGATGAATGCAGGCCAAAATATCTGCAATGGTTGATGGTCTAGAATTCTGTCTATTATCTGCATAGATGACTCTTGTCCAATGTTTCTGTTCTGTCCAGGTTATGTGTATACTGTAGGTATCATGCTTAGGGCATGCTTTCTCCACAGTATGGGTCTGTAATATGACTTTGAGTCATTTAAAACATAAGAACACAGCGAGAGTGTGAGGGGATAGAGACATCATACATCACGGCTTTATATCTTTATGTGACTTTTGCGCCCTTTGTAACCAAATCAAATCAAATCAAATCAAATTTTATTTGTCACATACACATGGTTAGCAGATGTTAATGCGAGTGTAGCGAAATGCTTGTGCTTCTAGTTCCGACAATGCAGTGATAACCAACAAGTAATCTAACTAACAATTCCAAAACTACTGTCTTATACACAGTGTAAGGGGATAAGGAACATGTACATAAGGATATATGAATGAGTGATGGTACAGAGCAGCATTACAGTAGATGGTATCGAGTACAGTATATACATATGAGATGAGTGTGTAGACAAAGTAAACAAAGTGGCATAGTTAAAGTGGCTAGTGATACATGTGTTACATAAGGATGCAGTCGATGATGTAGAGTACAGTATATACATATGCATATGAGATGAATAATGTAGGGTAAGTAACATTATATAAGGTAGCATTGTTTAAAGTGGCTAGTGATATATTTACATCATTTCCCATCAATTCCCATTATTAAAATGGCTGGAGTTGGGTCAGTGTCAATGACAGTGTGTTGGCAGCAGCCACTCAGTGTTAGTGGTGGCTGTTTAACAGTCTGATGGCCTTGAGATAGAAGCTGTTTTTCAGTCTCTCGGTCCCAGCTTTGATGCACCTGTACTGACCTCGCCTTCTGGATGATAGCGGGGTGAACAGGCAGTGGTTCGGGTGGTTGATGTCCTTGATGATCTTTATGGCCTTCCTGTAACAACGGGTGGTGTAGGTGTCCTGGAGGGCAGGTAGTTTGCCCCCGGTGATGCGTTGTGCAGTCCTCACTACCCTCTGGAGAGCCTTACGGTTGAGGGCGGAGCAGTTGCCGTACCAGGCGGTGATACAGCCCGCCAGGATGCTCTCGATTGTGCATCTGTAGAAGTTTGTGAGTGCTTTTGGTGACAAGCCGAATTTCTTCAGCCTCCTGAGGTTGAATAGGCGCTGCTGCGCCTTCTTCACGACGCTGTCAGTGTGAGTGGACCAATTCAGTTTGTCTGTGATGTGTATGCCGAGGAACTTAAAACTAGCTACCACTGACCACCCCTTAATTGACACATCAATTGACACATCAATACCTCCCTCATCTGATTGACAGGCCCCATTAGAACAGGGACTAGCTTTAATCAGTAATGAAATGGAACTCGGTTAGCGACGTTACATCTATTTTGTATGTGATTCATCAACTCACTATAAACACTGTGTTCTGATGTCATCACCAGCTTGTGTTGGAAGAGACAGATAATCTACTTGCCAACATGTCCATTGACAAATGAAACCAGATTTAGGGTTCTATTCAGTCTGTAAAGATGAAACGTTGCAGATTCTGAAATATACATTTAAAGGAAATTTCAGACTGAACCAACATATGCAGAGTTTACCGTGAATGTAGTCTCCGATAAAGCATGAACATTGCCTTCACTATTCTATCACGCTGTAAAGCTGAAGTTCTGCGATGCGGATTGAATAGAGCCCTTATTCTTTAGGTGGTTGAACTCTAATTGCAGTAATCAGGTGATCAAAATACAGAGCTCCTAAAAAATACTCATTCCATTTGACCTGGCTATGTTAGAGTTGTTATGGTCCCTGTGAATTGCAGGGTTACAGCATACCAGAGCACAGTCACATAGGACTTCGCGGTGAATTTTAGAAAGAGGTCAAAGCTTGTTGCAACTCTCCCACCCACATTCTTTACAAAAGGGAAGAATTTACTGTGAGATCATATTTTACATGCACAGGCCATGGTAACCTAAAGATGGAAGGAGTGAGAGAGAAAGAGACGCGGAAAGACAAAGTAAGAATCACACTCACAGAGAATGAGAGAACTGTTTCTGTGTTGCTCCGGTTTTCTGTTCCTCCCACAGTTCCTGCTGAGAGAGGCTTCTCACGACCTCACCCACTAAAATGTGTCTATGTGTATCCAGCATCCCTGCAGTATTACACACAAACCAACCCTTTCACCCATGCACAATCAAACACCAGACACACTCTAACTTGTTTGTTCGTTCATAAGCACGCACGCACACAAACACACACTCATTCCCTCTCTGTGTGTGTGAAAGTGGGATGATGTACCTGTCCGTCACCCCGTCACTCGATGGTGAGGAATGGGTTCCACTCAGTGCCTCCCAACCATCAAGAAAGGACCCGAGAGAGACAACCTTCATCTATATTCATCATCCTCATCTATATTCATATAGTCTCATTAATATTCATCAGTGGTTACACAGCTTTGATTAGTAAGCTCTGTGTGTATACCCAAAGATAATAATTTAACAGTTAACGCTCAGATTGGGGAACTTTGTAAGTTCGCCTTCAACCGCTACCTTTTCAGGTAGACTACCCTCTATTATACTCTATCCTCTATTCAACTCATAGTCTGTGTGAAGACAACGAAACCTAGATTGTTATGTCTTTACTTTAAGTTAAATAAAGATGAAATAAAATAAATAAAGACATTTACTGAACCTGGTGATGGCCTACATCTTTAGAGCTGGGTTGGTGTGCCAAGAAATTGCAATGGACAAGGAAGTTAGTGTGAGCATTATTTTGCCTCTAAACTTCTCTCATCCAATGAAAACATGTTGAGAATTGGCTCTGAACTAGGATAACCCTTGAGATGTTCAATGTGTAAAACTAAGGCTGGTCAAGGCAGCTCCGGAAGAGATAAATAATTTGACAATAACCCTGCCTCATCTCTGACCCAACCAAGTTTAATCAAAGCATTTACATAGGGGATGTTTTATGTGTGTCTAATTCATTCACACTGTGTGGTCATAAATTTACACAGCGGGATTTATCAGGTTATCCTTCCCGCTATCTCCTCTGAGACTCCGAACACTATCGGCCCACTAGGGCTGTAACTGAACACATTAAAGTTGGCCTGTTTTAACTTGAGTGTTTTAATAAGGACTTTTTACTGGGGTTTTAGACCAAGGGCACATTAATATGCATGAGAATAGGCCCAGCGATTGATAGTGGATTGGTTAGAGAATATGCTATATTCTTTTGGGCTTTCTGCTCACTGTGTTTTGGTTTACACACTCTCTTTTTTAATCACATCCGTGTGTCTAGTTAGAGACAACACATTTTGTGTTACTTTTAACACAATCACTCTGTTGGCACAGCATGATTTCTGTAAATGTTTCAACACATTTTGTGTCAATTCCTGCAATTATTCTGTTAAAGCTTAAAACCATTCAACACACCCTAGAAGTGTTAGATTATTGACCAATCCAAATGTATTTTGCATCTACTGTACACTCCTCGAACAGATGTGTTAAAAACAACATGTTGTGTTACTTTTAAGACAATCACAGTGTTGGCACATTTAACCAACTCAGACAATTCTGGACCTGATATAGAGGAGAACAGGCAATTGTTGGACATTACTTATATTTATTCCTTTGCACAGGCAAACTGGTACAATGCTCCTACTCACGGGTTGCCAAAAATAACTACCTGAAAGCCACGCCCCTGCTAAGCCTCCAATATAATTTCCCAGTGTGCGTTTGGCTTTTTGAGTAAATTGTAGAGGTACCAACCATTACTGTATTTGTTAGTGACAGAGACATGGTTGTTACATTTGTTTGCATTCCTTTCTGTGTTTATCACCAAGTGAGTTCCTGAGTTCCTGGGTAAACATTTTATTTTGTATGACAATACATATATCATAAGGCCTAGTTTCAGCTTTATACTAGTGGCCTAAAACCCATGGTTTACAGGCCACATCAGGTCTGCAAGTAGAGTTGAAAAATTGCAGTAACTTTCCCAAATATCCTGGTTGAAGGGTTCCAGATTTCCAGGGAGTCTGGAAATCTGAGGACTACCGATTCAGTCTTTGAGCAGTCCCAGACATCCCAATATTTTCAAACATGCTTTTGTAGTGTGAGATGTGCAATGACGAGTTTTGAGAACTGTGATCAGCAATAGCAAGAGCTCACTAGAGAAGAAGCCAGTGAGATGATGACACACTGTATATAACAAAGTATTGAGATAAACTTTTGTTATTGACCAAATACTTATTTTCCACCACAATTTGCAAATAAATTCATTACAAATCCTACAATGTGATTTTCTGGATTTTTTTTCTCATTTTGTCTATCATAGTTAAAGTGTACCTATGATGAAAATTACAGGCCTCTCTCATCTTTTTAAGTGGGAGAACTTGCACAATTGGTGGCTGACTAAATACTTTTTTGCCCCACTGTGTGTGTGTGTATATATATATATATATAAATTATCTACCTGCAGTAGAGCATGCTGGGAGATATCATAATGATATTGATTATGGTCAAAATTTGCCTAACTAACTAACCTAACATCTTGATAACTGAGACGTTTTATAGTTTTATAAATCAGGTCTAAAAAGTTGCAGTTTCAGCTATGCATTAGCATAAAATGGTCACTTCGTAAAGTGTACATTTACCTTGTTTGCTGTTTTCTATACCTCCTGCTGGCTGGCTGAGGCTCACTCCAGGCTGTCAGTGGTCACTTCACTTTACAGAGTGTAAGGGCCAGGGTCTGGGGCCCCGGCATAGATCCATGATGAGGGTGTAATAATGTACACAAATCATGTTGTGTCAACACGGTGATTGTGTTTAAAGTAACACAACGTGTTGTCCCTAATTAGACACACAGATGTGCTAAAAATAACCCATATTTTCTAAGAGTGCAGTCCTGGAACTTCAACATTTACTGTGTTATGACTGACTATAGAGTTAGGAAAATTTAGGATATTTAGGCTATTTCACACAGCAACAAGTCACAATGAATCAATCGAGCACATTTATTTTATAAAGCCCTCTTTACATCAGCAGTTGCCACTAACAGTAATCCGGCCTACACCCCAAAGTGCAAGAAAAGCAGTAGCGAGAGCGCAATGTCCATGAAACACTCCCTAGAAGGAAAAAACCTATAGAGGAACCCGACAGTCACCAGTCTCTGAGAAGCAGGGCTAAAACAGTTCCTATTTCACTAGTAGGCAACACTGCCCAAATTACAAGGAAAAGGACACCATGTTTGCTACTGTTATATGCCTGTGGTGATAACATTGCGGCAGAGTGCACTAGGTAAGGGTTGGCCCATTATTGTGTACAGTCTCTCTTTCATTTCCACCCTATTCTCTGTAGTCTGCTCCATGTCACAGCTACAAGCTGTCATTCATTCAGAACATTTGAAAGCCCATAAAATAATGAATCACAATCAGAGAGTCAGAAGTTAATGAGATTCTTAATTTTGTCAAATTCAAATGAAAAGCTCAAATTCTCAGATATTCCAGGCAAAGCTTGAACAGCTTAAAAGACAGAAATCAAAGGGGGAAAATAAAGCCTGCATGAAAGGTTTGTGGCCTAGTTGTAGTCTGTGAAGTTTGACTGCAGCTCAGAAGTTCTGTCAGCCCAAGGTTGTTTAGACCTCATTAAAGTCTAATCACTGAGGTACATAAATTATGAATCATAAAAATGTGTGTGCGTGTGCTTGAACGTGTGTATACGTGTGCGCTTGTGTGTTGTGTGTGACAGAGAGAGGGAGTGTAAGTCATAAGAATGTGTGGAAAGGTCATACTGTTATGATGCAAATGTAAAACACAAGAGGAGTGCCTCCTCTCTTGTGCACACAATCTCCTCCCCTCCCTAGTACTGCACCAATAAAGTTATTATAATTGCCATGACAATGAGATGGCAATAAACCTATCAATTGAAGCAAATATAATATGTTAGTATTGATAGAGATATACATATCTCAGCTCTGCTTCACGGCTACACAGTGGGCACTGGGCAGTGTCTCTCTCTCTCTTCTCTCTCTCCATCTCTTTCTGTATCTCTCTCTCTCTCTTTCTCCCTCTCTTTCTGACAGTGGGTCTCTCTTCACACCTTGATGCAGAACATGTCATTTTCTCTTCTTGAGATGTTCACATTGCCTGTATTAGACTTGCTAATTCGGTCCATTTCTCTGTTCAATGTTGAATGGACCCATACATATTAATACTTCTCCATTCCCCTGTGACCAATTGACCAGTCATGTGCTCAGGGTAAAGGTGACTAATGTTATAAAGCTGCAGTCAAATGGCCGAGTGGCCTCATGGCCCGAATGTTATTCATATTTTTCATAATATCATAATTTTTTAAAATTTAACTGCTGAAAAAAATCAAGTGTTTCTATGTCAAACAGTGTTGTTCTATTTCAGTCTTCTGTGATGTATATAAAGTGTAATATTGGATGCAAACTTAAAATTGAAAACTTTTAAACTGTATATCTGACATGGTACAGGTGTCTTCTTTTGATTCAAAGTAGATTTGTTTAAAACTACCAAGAAACACTCTGTGTGACTCTGATTTAGTCCACTGCAGTAATTCATTAATTGGAGGAATTATGCCACCACTCACCTCTCGCAAGGGCAGACAAGTTGAGGTGATGACATCGCTGTCACTCCCAATTACTCATGTATAGCAGCTAATATAGCAGCTCATTTGACTGCACGGATCAGCATTGGAACATTGTGTCCACTGTTCTGAAATGACATGTTCAGTATAATTGTTTTTTTATGTAATCGACATTTACATGTTGAGGGATTTGCTTTAATTTTTGAATAACAGAAAAATTACAGGTTGAGGGTTTGTGGTGCAGGACTGACTCTGACCTCTTGTCCTTTCAGTACATAGATCTTAAATGAGACCCAAATCAGCCACAATCCTGTCCTGACAGACACGCAAAGCAATGGCTCCTGGGAGCAATCACATTGGGGTGTTTTAATGTTAACAAATCACATGACATTTGCTGTGACAAGTGAAAATAAAATGTGGAGAAGGAAAGAACAGTATACAGAGTCAAAAACACACGTGCACAAAAACAAGGACATGATCAATTATTTATCGCTTTTTCCATTGCAGTCTGTCTGAACAGTGCAGCAGGGCACGTCATTTTTATTTTTAATCCCAGCCCCGGTCCCCACAGGAGGCCTTTTGTCTTTTATTTTTTATTTCACCTTTATTTAACCAGGTAGGCTAGTTGAGAACAAGTTCTCATTTGCAACTGCGACCTGGCCAAGATAAAGCTCTTGCCTCTAGGTAGGCCATCATTTTAAATAAGAATGACTTGACCAAAATCGTATTTTGTTAAGACATGTAGCTAGCTATATAGCAAAACAATTAACCATAATCCCAACTCATGGTGTTACTACCCTGCATGAATCTGCAGGTAGCTAACCAACCAGGTTCAATGTTAGCCTATAACTAGCCAAGCAAATGGCTCTTAGATACAAATAATAAGATCATACACGTAACTTTAGCTAGTGAGCCACTCACTTTAACTTGAAATTAAATCACTTTGACAAATTTAGAAACGTGTAACATCTGAAAATGTAGCTAGCTTGACTATCTTACCCATAAACATCATCGATGGACCTGTCTCCTATCACGGATGCCATGGTTGCCCTTAGTTTGAAGTTGTAATCCGGAGTCAGGTGTTTAAGTAAAAGATACCTTTCAAAAAAGCTGCATAAAACAGCATTATCTACACATATTGACCTGCACAAATAGACATGCTATATGGCAGACCAATCCAAACTCATCTCTTGGCATGTCCAGCCCACTCATTATCTCAGCCTCTGGCTGATTTTTTCTTACAGATGGCATACAAGTTTTTTATTAAGGCACATGAAAGTTCATAAGTTGGAGAATGCATTTCTGCATTTCTGCCCCCCCCAAAAATGCATTACATTTTTTTTTTTAAGTTTACGTTCAAACGGCTCGCCTGTGAAGTAGTGACCCGTGACATACGACTAGTTTCCCAAAACGGGTCACATATACAGCATATGTCATCAACACCATGTCACGGAAACAGCTGACACACTCAGACATGTGGGTCGACCCGCCTAATATCGGTATGCCTATGTCAGGCTACGAACTTCAACTTGTTTCTTTAAATAATACGTTGAATTTGACAGATTACATTAACATAAGTTTCTACATTGGACAAACATATAAACACAACAGGTAAAGTGTTGGTTTCATGAGCTGAAATAAAAGATCACAGAAATGCTCCATACACACAGAAAGCTTGTCTCTCAAATTTACATCTCAGTTAGTGAGCATTTCTCCATTGCCAAGATAATCCATCCACCTGACAGGTGTGGCATATCAAGAAGCTGATTAAACAGCATGATCATTACACAGGTTCTCCTTGTGCTGGGGACAATAAAAAGCCACTCTAAAATGTGCAGTTTTGTCACACAACACAATGCCACAAATGTCTCAGGTTTTGAGGGAGCGTGCAGTTGACTGCAGGAATGTCCACCAGAGTTGTTGCCAGATAATTTAATATTCATTTCTCTACCATAAATCACCTCCAATGTCATTATAAAGAATATGACAGTACGTCCAACCAGCCTCACAACCGCAGACCACATGTATGGTGTTGTGTGGACGAGCGTTTTGTTGATGTCAACCTTGTGAACAGAGTGCCCCATGGTGGTGGTGGGGTTATGGTAAGGGCAGGCATAAACTGTGGACAACAAACACAATTACATTTTATCGATGGCAATTTGAATGCACAGAAATACTGTGATGAGTTCCTGAGGCCCATTGTGAGGCCTATTTTTTTAAAGTATCTTTGACCAACATGTGAAATCCATAGATTAGGGCCTAATGAATTTATTTCAATTGACTGATTTCCTCATACTGTAACTCAGTAAAATCTTGTTGCATGTTGCGTTTATATTTTTGTCTATTATATTTGAACGGTTCTTGCAACACCACATGAATATACACTGGTGTAGTAGCAACAGACAGTGACAGCTCATCTTCTCCACCAAAATAATGCTGCACAATAGCTAGACTTTCATTTACTCATTGCTACCTGCCTTCCCCTTGTCCTGTTTCTCTTATGTTGGGGCCTCTACCTCCAATGGGACCTGTAAGGAGGCTGGTTACAGTGTCGTTCCTGGTTTCCAGGGCTGCTGTTGCTATGTGAACTCCCTAGCGACCAGCTAAACAAATAAACATTGAACACAAAGGATGAAAAGGAACAGATACCTTTGATGCTGAAGAACATGGAATATTTTTTTTTGGGGGGGGGTTGTGTTTTTTCCTTCTTGTGACTGCTCTTGTCCTTTTGGAGAGTGGAGAGAACATGAAGTAGATTTGATTCCATTTGATTTGATTTGTCACAGAATAAAACCTCTTGCCCACAATGCCTTTGAAAACGTACTCTCAAGGTGGACATTTCAAAGTGAGTAAAAGCAGATATAATCTGCACACAGCAAATTCGCCAATGTTACAACAACACTGACAGAGTTATATTTAATACTGGGTCAGTGACTAGATTGGTCTACACTTTTGAGTGTTAAATTAACCATGTGTGTAGTGCTGACGCTTTTATACTTCATCAGTGATAGGGAATGAACACATTCAATGTTATGCAATAACACCTCACATAGTACTTTTAACACTAGGAAGTGATTATAGTTTACACCAGTGGTATTATGCAATAACTCATGCAGTATTTTTTTAACATTACACCAAGAGGTCCATATCTCTTGACAAGGGCTCTAAGTGTCGGTGTTCTATGTTTTTGTTAATTTAAGTTTGAGCAAGTCTTTGTAAATGCTTACATAAGAGCATGAGGCAATAAAGACTTGTAAACACTAGTTTAATGTCTTTATCCCAACACTGAGAACCCTTGTCAAGAGACCACTGTGTTAGGGTTAAACCTGGCCATCAATCTAAGGCCTTAAAACTTCTTCAGGGTCGGTGGGTCCACTGTGGGACGGTTGAGCTAACGTAGGCTAATGCGGTTAGCATGAGGTTGTAAATAATGTTGTGTCTTTGGCATCATTAAAACTGAAGACTTATTTTCATCAAATAACTCTGTAATTATTATTAAATTATTTAATAATGTAATTGTAATTAACAAGGAAGTCGGGGCACCAAGGAAAATATTTAGATTACAAAGTTATACATTTCCCAATATAACTTTCAGATATTTTAATATCTGATCAATTAGTCTTCTTATTAATGAATTATTCTTAACCTCACGTTAGTCTCATTCCGAACGTCGTACATTTTTGGTTATCTGCATGAACCCAGACTTCACTATGAGTCATCCATACATCAATTGTCTTAAATCATTTATTTACTAACTAAATACATCACAGAAATGCATAAACAAACAGTAGATAGTTACAAGGAAATGATAGCTGAGTTTCCCTAGTGGGATAAACCGGTATCGAGGCTTGGTGGACAAAAGGGAAGTGGGGGTCGACTGAGATAAGACACTACAAAGTTGATCATTGTAACAATTGAAATAATAATCCTTTGCATAATGAACTCTCACTTATTCGGGAATAACTGCAATCAATATATATATATATATATATATAAGCTCAGTGTGTCTTCGGGATCTCTGTTGAAAAGTTTGTCCACCCTCTCTCGGTATTCACGTTCAATGATACCGAATTCCTAGCTGCAGACTAGTAATTAGTATCAAAGATTTGTTCTTATTCTGTCGGTATCGATAGTCTAAGAGTTTAACCACGTGGTATGGTTAAAATATTCAGCAATCTACTTAAACCTTAACTGCCTCTGTGATGAGGTACTGGTCTACAACCTTAGCCCTCTCGTAGTTATGAGGTAAACTGGTCTGGTCTCAACTCTTAGCCCTCTCATAATTGAGGTAAGCTCGGTCTCAAGATAAATTGTCTCTCATGAGTTTCACAAAATTGTACCAAACGGACCAGTTCGTAGCTGGATTCTTCACCAATATTTTATACATTATCCAGAACATGAATATTGTTTGGTTGTCAAGTTATGTGAGGTGGAAGAAATTCCTTTGTTCTCTCTATGAAAACTCACTCTCTCTCTATACTCTGGCCATGAGGAGAAATCTCCTCCAGGAATTTATGACCTCTGACCACAGCAGCCTGAGTGTAGGAGAGAGAGAGGGGGGGGGTGGTGCTGAGGTAGGGGGATGGTGCTCGGTGTGTCCAAAGAGGGCAACGTCATGACAGTAACAAGAATATTTCCCAGGTCATAGACATATCTGATATTGGCAGAAAGCTTACATTCTTGTTAATCTAACGGCAATGTCCAATTTACAGTAGCTATTACAGTGAAAGAATACCATGTTATTGTTTGAGGAGAGTGCACAGTTTTGAACATGAAAAGTTATTACATTCCTTTCACATTTACACAAACTGCAAAGTGTTGCCTTTCCATATGGTACCAAGAATATACATATCCTTGCTTCAGGGCCTGAGCTACAGGCAGTTAGATTTGCATATGCCATTTTAGGCAAAAACTTTAAAAAGGGGCCGATCCTTAAGATACTGTATTATCAGAAACAGTTGCATTTCTGCGATTATTACAAAAGCATGTGACCAGAGACTTGTAAACATTATCATATATGTAACTGAAAATATTAATTAAGGAGACTATGTAAACCATTTAAACTGTAACAACCAGTTCAGTAATGGGTGCAATAAATCTAACTAGTTGATTTGATTAGTTCAGATGTTATTTATCTTTGTGTAGCATAAGATGAATCAATCAATCAATCAATATACATGCAAAAACACAGATATTAAAAACAATCCCCAAAATATATCTGCAGTAGAGCAAAATGGGAAATATGGTAATGATGGGCGTGGTTTCGATTGGAACGTTTTAGTCTCCACAGAGAAAAACTGACACAATCAAACCCTCACACTCAACACTGGTTGTTAACATCAACACTGGGGTTCTTGGTCCTGCTTTAAATTAAGTGCAAGCTTATAAAGGCTTCATAAAGCATTCATAAATAGTACATGAATGTGTTATGTTGATAAAAGGTTATGTAGAAGGATGAGCCGGTTAAGGATCGATTCAGACAAGGTGGTAGATTGTACGACAAGCGACAGGTTTATTCAGAGTAAAGATATCTGGTACAGCGTATATACGGGCTCCTCTGTTAGCTCATCAGAGACTAGCAGAAAAAGGCACTTGCTAACAGTGAGTACAAGCTTCATATACACAACAGAAAGTAGGTTGATTTCTAGGAGATCGGATCTTCGGATTGGATCAGGCTGGGGTGTAGTCGTCCGGCATTGGCTCTGTTGTCTGTCCTTCATCGTAGAATCCTGCCATGCCTGTTCTTGGTCTTCACACCATGTTCAGCTGAAAAGGGGATCTGGTGTGTGCGCTATCTTCAGTCACACAATGTTCGGCTGGGAGGGAGATTATGTGTGTGTGCTAGTTTGTCTGCAAGTCAAGGCTGTGTCTCTTCCTCCCAATGTGTGGGTGTATGTCTTATCTGTGTGTCCTCGGCAGTTAGTGTGTATTGTATGTGCGTCGTCCCTGTCTTCAGAGGAGTCAGTGTGTAATGTGTGTGCGTCGTCCCTGTCTTCAGAGGAGTCAGTGTGTAATGTGTGTGCGTCCCTATCTTCAGAGGAGTTATGGCCGAACTCCCGGCCAGCACCTGTGGCTAGGAGTATCCTGTGTGGGGCCCAACCTGTTTTACTATGAAAATATGTTGTTATGTGTTGTCTCAGTTATAACAATGCAATAGCAGTAATGTCACCTATATATGAATTAGCAGTCCTCTACAGTTACAAATCATCTATAACCATATGCTATGCTTTATAAAGGGTTCATAAATGTGGCATAACCATGTGACATAACCACCAATGTCATATGCGACATAACCCACTATTTCAAATATGACATAAACCAGTGCTTTATAAAGGGTGTCATAAGCACCTCATGATAAAGGCCTTATATATTTTATGAAATTGAGGCTTCACAAAGCATTTATAACCCGGTATGCACCTTGGTAGAGCATTGCAATGTCAAGATTGTCAGGATTCCCGTGACCACTCATCCGTTAAAAAAAGAAGTCAATCATGACAGTAAGTCACTTTGGAATAAGAGTCTGCTAAATTATATATATATATATATATAAATATATATATATATATATAAATAAATATAATATATATATATATATATATATATATATATATATATAAATATATAAATATATATATATATATAAATATATATATATATATAAATATATATATATATAAATATATATATAAATATATAAATATATATATAAATATATAAAACATTTCGAGGATGGCCCAACCTCTTTCCTTCTTAGGTGCATAGTGTCACGCCTTGGTCATTGTATCCTGTGTTTTTGTTATATGTTTG
The DNA here is from genome assembly GCF_021184085.1 of Oncorhynchus gorbuscha. NCBI lineage: Eukaryota > Metazoa > Chordata > Actinopteri > Salmoniformes > Salmonidae > Oncorhynchus > Oncorhynchus gorbuscha. The sequence continues at coordinate 44,369,979 of NC_060190.1, read as the reverse complement.
GGTAGGCCAGGGTGTGACATGGGTTTATATGTTGTATTTCGTATTGGGGTTTGTATTAATTGGGAGTGTGTATTATTAGGGGTGTGTCTAGTTAGGCTTGGCTGCCTGAGGCGATTCCTAATTGGAGTCAGCTGATTCTCGTTGTCTCAGATTGGGAACCGTATTTAGGCAGCCTGAGTGCGCGTTGTATTTCGTGGGTGATTGTACCTGTCTTTGTGTTAGTCACCAGATAGGCTGTATTAGTTTCACTCGTTTGTTGTTTTCGTATTTTCAGTTATTTCATGTACCGCTATTTTCTTCATTAAAAGTCATGAGTAACCTACACGCTGCATTTCAGTCTGACTCTCTTCAAACAGCAGATGAACAACATTACAGAATCACCCACCACCATTCACAGACCGAGCAGCGTGTGAACTGGCAGGAGCTAAAGGAGGACGCTATGGATGGCAGAAGCAGGGATTATACGACGGCCGACCCAGAGCGAGTGCAGGAGCCCGCCTGGGATTCCCTACAGCAATGCGAAGAGGGCTATACACGGATGGAATCGAAAAGGAAAGCACGGCTATACAGAGCGAAAACCGTAGGTAACGGGGAAAGCGCAGAGAGAGAGTGGCAGAGTCAGGAGTCAGACCTGAGCCTACTCTCCCTGTTAATTGTGAGGAGCAGCAATATGAGGACTTCTGGTCTTGGGAGATGATATTAGACGGAAAAGGACCCTGGGCGCAGCCGGGAGAATATCGCCGTCCCAAGGAGGAAATAGAAGTAGCTCAAGCGGAGGCGCGAGTATGAGGAGGCAGCACTGCGACGCGGTTGGAAACCGGAAAGTCACCCCAAAAAAATTTATTGGGGGGGGCTAAAAGGGAGAATAGTTATGCCAGGTAGGAAACCTGCGCATACTCCCTGTGCTCACCGTTGGGCTAGAGAGACCGGGCAGGCACCGTGTTATGCTATGGAGCGCACGGTGTTTCCATTGCAGGTGCAGAGCCAGCTGCGACTCATACCAGCCCTTCCTATTGGCCGGGCTAGAGTGGGCATCGAGCCAGGTAAGCTTGGGCAGGCTCAGTGCTCAAGAGCTCCAGTGCGCCTGCACGGTCCGGTCTATCCAGAGCCACCTCTACACACCAGTCCTGCGGTAGCAGCTCCCCGCACCAGGCTTCCTGTGCATGTCCTCGCGCCAGTACCACCAGTTCCAGCACCACGCACCAGGCCTCCAGTGCGCCTCGCCTGTTCAGCACAGCCAGTGCTTTTCTCCCCTCCTGTGCTATCGGAGTCTCCAGCCTGTTTAGCGCAGCCAGAGCTTTTTCTCCTCTCCTGCGCTGCCGGAGTCTCCTGTCTGTCCAGCGCCACCAGTGCTACCAGTCGGCCCAGCGCGTCCAGTGCGCCTCGCCTGTTCAGCGCAGCCAGAGCTTTTCTCCTCTCCTGCACTGTTGGAGTCTCCCGCCTGTTCAGCTCAGCCAGAGCCTTTCTCCTCTCCTGCGCTGCCGGAGTCTCCTGTCTGCCCAGCGCCGCCAGTCGGCCCAGCGTCACCAGTCTGCCAGGATCCACCAGAAGTGCCAGTCTGCCAGGATTCGCCAGAAGTGCCAGTCTGCCAAGATCTTCTGGATCGGCCAGACAACCTTAATCATCCAGGTCCACCAGCCAGCCAGGATTTACCGGAGCCTACTACCTGCCTGAGCTTCCTCTCAGTACTGAGCTTCCTCTCAGTACTGGGCTCCCTCTCTGTACCGGGCTCCCTCTCAGTACCGGGCTCCCTCTCAGTACCGGGATTCCCCTCAGTACCGGCTTCCCCTCAGTACCGGGCTTCCCCTCAGTACCGGGCTGCTTCGGTCCCGGGCTGCCCCTCGGTCCCGGGCTGCCCCTCGGTCCCGGGCTGCCCCTCGGTCCCGAGCTGCCCCTCGGTCCCGAGCTGCCCCTCGGTCCCGAGCTGCCCCTCAGTTATGTGGGGATCAGGGTGAGGACTATTAGGCTATGGTCGGCGGAGAAGGTGGATTATCCTAGGACGCGAAGGGGAGGAACTAGGACATTTATGGAGTGGGGTCCACGTCCCGAGCCAGAACCGCCACCATGGACAGACGCCCACCCGGACCCTCCCTATGCTCTTGAGGTGCGTCCCGGAGTCCGCACCTTAGGGGGCGGGTTCTGTCACGCCTTGGTCATTGTATCTTGTGTTTTTGTTATATGTTTGGGTAGGCCAGGGTGTGACATGGGTTTATATGTTGTATTTCGTATTGGGGTTTGTATTAATTGGGAGTGTGTATTATTAGGGGTGTGTCTAGTTAGGCTTGGCTGCCTGAGGCGATTCCTAATTGGAGTCAGCTGATTCTCGTTGTCTCGGATTGGGAACCATATTTAGGCAGCCTGAGTGCGCGTTGTATTTCGTGGGTGATTGTACCTGTCTTTGTGTTAGTCACCAGATAGGCTGTATTAGTTTCACTCGTTTGTTGTTTTCGTATTTTCAGTTATTTCATGTACCGCTATTTTCTTCATTAAAAGTCATGAGTAACCTACACGCTGCATTTCGGTCTGACTCTCTTCAAACAGCAGACGAAGTTCATTACACATAGTCAATATTGGAGCTGACCTCAACCTTCCCCAAAATGTTGTTCTGCAGAATAACACACTACAAAGTGCAGTCATACACAGCAAACAATTTTGGTATGGCCTTTTAAAATCTGTTTTTATTTTTTGCCTACTTCTGTTTTTTTCCCCAAATTCCATTTTCTCTGTATGAGTTTTTCCAGGTGTTCAATTTCACCATTTCCCTATTTATTTCTGGTTTTCCCCATTTTTCTCACTTCTTTAATAGAAAAACAACAACATTTGATTTTCTGTGTTTACAACCATGCTTAAACCACATCAGGGGATGACTTTTGAGGTCTGGGAAAAATCTAAGAAACGTCGATTTTTGAGTGTAGTTGCTCTTTAATTCAGTGAGCGTGCCCTGCAATGTTGTTTGGTTAGCAGGTTTTCTGTAGCCAGTAAGTGCACATGTGATTCACATTATGGCTCCCAATGGAATGGGTGGATTGTAATGCCTGCAACACTTCATATTATTCAGAGCCCCATGAAATCACACCATATATACATTCTACAGATCCTACTGAGTATTCCCTACAATACTTTTACTTTGGCAGAAGAGTTCTTGCTCTAAACCAACATGTATTCCACATACAGTGATTCGCATTGGGGGCATTTGTTTGACCTTGGAACATGTTTTAAAACCAAGATTTAATGCAAATCTAACTTATGAACAAATATGAATCATTGTTCATGTTTAGACAATTATTTTTTATACATCATAAATAAATACATGTCATTGGCACTTGTATACTTTTTGGGGTTCTGACTTTAAATTAAGTACAGCGTCATGCTCTATAGTCTTTTGTTATGAATGACCGAAGGTGTCTCACTTCAAACTACGTATCACAGGATATTACACAAACTGTCAACAAATAGGTTCTTAACGTTCTGCGGATTTATGAAGGTTCTCTCATGATCCACAGGTTACTGTATGGTGTGAGAGGTATTTAAATGGGTTAATAGACCTGCAGCGCTTGCATTTGTGTGTGTGTGTCAGAACCAAGATGATTTGGTGTGGTCCAACCTGAGACTACTGCACCAGGTATCCCTCTTCTGTTCCCATGCTGGAGCCCAAGGCTTGATTAAAACCTTTTGACAATGGTGCCAACATTTTGTTGCTGATTTTTCAGCAGGCGGAGTAGGTGAATGTGCCAAAGGCCTAACTTGGGCCCAACACCGCACGGTATGGCTCGTTTTTATTGTGTACATGTTTGTGTACTGAGGAACATGTATAGTAAGAAGAATATAATTTAACTTAGCTGAATAAAATAACAATTATATTTTTCCCATTCCGGAGAGAGAGTGTGCATATGAAGTGGCTATGTTGACCATAAAAGTGATGATTTGAAAACAGGTCCTATATGCTAGATTTAGAATTATAGTATTTGGAAACTTTAATTGTCAATGATGCAAACCATAGAATTCCTTAGAAATAAAAAATATGGATGGGCTGCATGATGCGACTATAGGCTTTTTACAGTTTGAGAAAGCCGCAAAAAAAACTAAAATCTGTTCCTTTTCACCTATCTCAATTTAATTTTGTCTTTACTAATATGACAAATTTGTTTCGAAGTGCACGGTGCTGAGATATTCTGTACCTAAAAGGTAATGTCTCAGCCTATGAATTATACAAATATTTTTAAAATCCCTATTATTAGGCTATTCAAAATCAAATACAAATGCATTATAATGGTAGGCTAACTCTAAATTTGTTTAATTTGACCAATGATTTACCAAAAATATCTTCTGATATGTGTAATATGCGGTGTATAATGGCACAATCATTATTTTAATTCCGTTCTTTTTTTGTGGGGGGGGGTGGCTTGGGCTTAAATACTATATAAATACTATATAGGCATATGCCTATGCATAAGCTCTAATATGCATATGCGTGTTTTGAATTAATCATCACCTTAGAAAGCACTGTCAATTTAGTCCTGCTAGGCTTTGAAACAACATCCACTCATTTTCAACCTGTTGTTGAACATTTTTCTTAAATTGACCAGTTGCAGAGTTGTGAGTTTTAAAAGCACATACTGTTTTTATGTTTGATTTGATTTTCGATTGCATTTGCATTGATGCAATAGCGGTTAGAGGGACAATAGGGCCCTGAGGCCAAGCTTCCTGACATCCAGGACCTATATACTAGGCGGTGTAAGCTAAAGGCCCTAAAACTGTTCATAGACTGTTCTCTCTGCTACCACACGGCAAGCGTTACCTGGAGTGTTACCGGAGCGCCAAGTCTAGGACCAAAAGACTCCTAAACAGCTTCTATACTGCTGAACAACTAATCAAATGGCCACCTGGACTATTTGGCTAGCTAATGTTAGCCAGCTAGCTAAGCGTTAAGCAGTCGGTGGCGCATATTGAAACTGGTACACACAAAATGTGACCTGCTACAGAAGCCGGGTGTATGACTCACATCAATACTTCACAGGAAAGGCATTTGAAGGTAAAGAAAAGGTTTTCATTAAAGTCTTTTTGTTGTTGTTGCAGAAATGCCTTCTTGAACATGAACTTTCATATACCTTAATAACAAACTTGTATGCAAATCTGTAAATATAAATAAATGTGAAATCACAAAGCTTTTTAGACATGGAGAAACTACAGAATCTTGCCTAGCCATGATTCCAACAGTCTTGAGTTTGTATACTGCTGCTACTCACTGTTTATTATCTATGCATAGGCACTTTACAAATGACCTCGACTAACATGTACACATTGACTCAGTACCAGTACCCCCTGTATATAGCCTCGTTATTATTATGTACATTTCCTGTGTTACTTTTTTATTTATTCTATTTTTTTAAACTTTAGTTTATTTAGGAAATATTTTATTAACTCTATTTCTTGAACTGAATTGTTGGCTAAGGGCTTGTAAGTAAGCATGTCAGGGTAAAGAAAAGACTAAACCAATTCACCTTGGTGGTGTGCAGACTGGTTTTATATTATTCTTAACCATTTTGCACAAGCCAGAACAAAATGCAACAATATGGCTGTGAAACTATACATTCACAGTATCATGAATGAATTGTGGTTTATTTGGTAGCATTTCATAGTGTGACTGATTTGACTAATTGCATTAGTACTGTACAAAGTTAGAGGTGTGTTCTTTGATAGATTCCCCCGCTCCCCATCTCATACTTCCGGTGGGGAGAACTGAGGTCAAACCAACCCCCGCCTTCCTCCCCATCTCACACTTCTGAGTGGGAGACCTTCCCAGGCAGTAGCCTGTCTAGCTCACAAACTAGGATCAGGGCACCCACTCCGACAAGGTTAATTGACCCACAGTCCCACACGGTGACATGATATCATTGATGTGACGTGTAAATGAGTGATAGAAAACCGATCTCGCAAATGTCACCATTCCAAATTTTTTGTGTGTGCCACCCCCAGCAAGATGCAGTCCTGGGCGGCTGCCCATGTCGCCTACACCTAAATCCGCCACTTACTGCGGTCATGTAGAATGTTACTGCGGTCATGACTCATGACTGCCAGAGTGGCGGTAACATGGTCAGCACAACAGCCCTAATTATGCCTAATATGGCAATTCATATTATTTTTCCAAAATTCATTATTGTTAACTTACATATCAAATCTATTCATGCAAGAAGTGTCACGCCTTGGTCATTGTATCTTGTGTTTTTGTTATATGTTTGGGTAGGCCAGGGTGTGACATGGGTTTATATGTTGTATTTCGTATTGGGGTTTGTATTAATTGGGAGTGTGTATTATTAGGGGTGTGTCTAGTTAGGCTTGGCTGCCTGAGGCGATTCCTAATTGGAGTCAGCTGATTCTCGTTGTCTCAGATTGGGAATCGTATTTAGGTAGCCTGAGTGCGCGTTGTATTCGTGGGTGATTGTACCTGTCTCTGTGTTAGTCACCAGATAGGCTGTAATTAGTTTCACTCGTTTGTTGTTTTTGTATTTTCAGTTATTTATGTACCGCATTATCTTCATTAAAAGTCATGAGTAACCTACACGCTACAACCTACATTTCGGTCTGACTCTCTTCAAACAACAGACGAACTTCATTACAAGAAGCCTTGACCTGGTGCGCACATATTGCTCTGTCCTCCGTTTGATTTGAAGGCCTCAATCTATATTTTTTCCTTAGAGCTGATTGCTTCTAGAAGGAGAGAAGGAACAACACATGATCAAGAGGAACTAGCTGCTAGTTTAAAGCAATGAAAGATCACATTTTTTTTTTTACAAATAATGAATGTATAGGCTACATTTGTAAGAATAATACAATCTTGTAGACGATACGATACATAAATGATACATACATGTATTACTCAAAAAAGTGTTATGAGTGAGTGCACCACAAACATATTTCCAGAGTGTGGATGCATCCTCCTCCCAAAACAGCCTCTTCCAACAAAATGGTTAGGGGAAGGGTATCCATCTGCAAAAGTGTAGTTTTGCTTTTATGTCAAGTCAGCTCATATTGTTGCTCTTGTGCTAGCTAACATGCTACTGAACAGTGACACTAGTATATTGGTATTAAAACATAGAAACGTATTCACCTAAAAAGTGTTTAGGCAAAGCATTAGTCAGCTTGCAAGCTATCACATTAATTGTGAAAAAAATATGATAGCTAACGTTAGCCAGCCAGCTAATCGTTAGCCAGTCAGTGGCGTAGATAGATTGAAAATTGTATCAACAAAATGTAACCCATTACAGAAAGCCGGGTGTGTGATGCACAACAATACTTCCCAGGAGACGCATTTTGTTACGGTTTTCTTGTCGAAAGAGAGTCGGACCAAAATGCAGCGTGGTTAATTCGATACATCTTTAATGAAGACAAAACACGAACAACAAACGGAACGTGAAAATCTATACAGCCTATTTTTTTATTTTTTTTATAAAAAATAATTTATTTATCTTCAATACCATTCATTCTTTACAACTCATAATTTACATACATACTCAAATAATGGAATTTTAATTAAACTAAACATAAACCCCAAACAAAACCTCAGGGGAGCATCTTCCCTCCCCGTCACCCTACAAAATACCTTTCCCTATCTCTCCGTCCCTAATCTATCCCTTTACAAATCTAAATGACATCCAGCCCTAAACCCCCCTTCCACCTCTCCCGAGCAGCATGCTGCCCCCACTTCCTCTCCTCCCTCTTCATCCTCCCCCTCAAATCTCCTTCCACCCTCCTCACTATCCCTTCCACCCCCCAATCTCTTCACCATGTTCTGCCTTGCTTCCCACAGCCCCCGTTTAAAGAGACTCATGAGAAGCCAGAGCAGAAACCTGTCCCTATCCGTCCCTCTCGCTCTCCCTACACCCCTCTCTAACCTGGCCCACGTCAATACAAAATCCCCCTTTACCAAACCTAACAACACCCGTGCCCTAGCCCATACTACTCCGGCAAAGGCACAGTCCCAAAAGACATGGCGCACAGTCTCCTCCCTGCCACAAGAGGATCTTGGACAGGTGGGGGATTGCACCAAACTATACCGGTACAAGATGGAACGTACCGGCAAGCACTTATGGAGGCTCAACCAATTCAGGTCCTTGAGCCTGTTGTCCAGACCCCGCGCCTGCACTCCCTCCCAGACCACTTCCGAGATGCCCACTACAGTCGCCGGACTCCCTGCCTTTCTGACCTCCTCGTACAGGTGCCTGTGATCTAAACCTACTCGGGCAACTTCAACCTCAGGGTGCGCACGCAGCCACTTGGCCGCATGACCAAAGTGCCACGGCAGCTGTTCCGCCCGAGGACCCGTGTTAGACCACACCATTATGCTTCTCGCCTGATATGAGAAGAACACCCGCAGGAGGTAACCGGACGGGTGTATCACTGGCTGAGCAAGCTCCGTTAACAAGAAAGAAACAAAAATTGTGTCCAGCTTGAGGGGGAAATGTGGTACCCCCCTACCCCCTCCCCGATGGGACAGATCATGCGTGCCCTGGCACTCCACATAAACTGAAACACAAGCCTCACTAGAGGCCTCCTCAGACAAGCCGGCAATGGGTAGATGTATGCCAAATACAAAAGAGACGGCAACACATCCACCTTTAGGACCAGGACTTTGCCCATAAAAGATAAATACCTAGCCTTCCACATTGCTAGCTTCCTCTGTACCACTGCGATACGCATGTTCCAGTTTAGCGTCGCTGAGCCGGAGGTCTCAAAATGGACTCCGAGAATCCTCAGGGCCCCCTCACAGAGAGATAACCCCCCAGGCACATCCGTTCTACCGCGCCATCTTCTGAAAAACTTGACGGAAGACTTTGCATGGTTCAGAACTGCTCCCGACGCTCGGGTGAAATCCCCAAAGATGGCAAGGGACCTTGTCAGGCACGAGTCCTTGCACAACAGCAAGGAAGTGTCGTCGGCGTACTGCGTCATCTTAACACGCAGCCCACCACGTCCAGGGATCAGCAAGCCTTCCACCCCTGTGTCTGCCCTAATGGCAGCCCCCAGAGGCTCCATGTACAGAACGAAGAGGAGAGCCGAGAGTGGGCACCCCTGCCTGACCCCAGACGAGAGGTCAAAAACGTCACCCAAGTGACTATTTACACTAACTCGGCACCCCGCTCCAACATATAATGTACGAATCCATTCTATAAACTTCTCCCCAAATCCTAATCGACCTAACACTCTGAATAAAAAGGATCTATTCACGCGATCAAAGGCTTTCGTCTGATCTAGCGCTGCTACCACTAAAGGCAGTCCTCTATCTTCAACCCAAGCGATGGAGTCCCTGATTAACTGTAGGTTCCATCTAATAGAGTGGCCCTCTACCCCGCACGTCTGATCCTCATGGACGACGTAGGGAAGGGCTGTGCGCAACCGGTCTGCTAAAACCTTTTCCAGCTTCATGAGGTAACAAAAACCATCAATTTTCCCTGATTGGTCTTCAATGGTTAATGGTCATGGAACTAATATGTTCACCAGAAACGACTTCTAGTAAACTATTTGCCACTAGCGGAAATAAATATTGTGGCCATAGATTTGCCACAGATTCAAATATAATCTTGAGAGAATTGTTTGCCAGAAGAAAACATTTGCATTTTGTGGCACACTATTAAGTTTGCAGAAAATCTACCACAAACTTGTGGGAAGTTTGCTGCAACAAATGTATTTTTGTAAGGGCTATTAAAATCCTCTCTGAGATAAGGCATGTTAAACTCTCATTAAATTCAACTCTGATATAACGCATGTTAAACTCCCATTATGTTTTGATTAGAAGGCACAGGGCCCGGCGCCATGGTGATTGTGTTTTTAATCAGATTTTTTCCTCACTGTGGAGCAAAGATGAAATGAGAAGAGGGGAGAAGTAACAAAGCTAAACAAGCTGAGAAAGCAGCAACATACCATTTAACTCCAACCAACGGAATAGACTTTCTGTGTCGCATTTTTTGACATAACGAAAGTATATGAGAATGGATCCAAAATGGGATTGCTATTCAAAGTGTTATATTGCTATGTGGGTAGTGGACCTTCATGAATTGTTTTATGGACAGGAAATGAATGGAAAGAGTGAATTCTATCAATATTATTCATTTTTGCCTAGCAGTGTCCAACTCACAAAGTGACACTGAATATTGTTTTATTCATAAACCAGTGATCTATTTAAAAACATACTGCAGTAGGAAGCTCCACAACATTACAGAAAAAAACGTTGTAATACTATGGCTTCACTCTAAAATACTTTATATAGTGTTCACAAAAGCATATTTTACAATGTTAACAGAAAGAATGTTGTGACGTGTGGGGAAGTATTTGTCATCAGTGTGGACTAAAAGCATATCACGGGCGTGTCGCAGAGATAGATAGCTGACCTGTACATAGTTCCGTTTTCCATTAGCCAATGACAAGTTTTATAAACACCCTGCTATGGAAACAGCTGAAGGACATTTAACACATCATAATCAGAGTGACACTAGATGGGGGTTTGTAGTGCAAAAAGAAAGGGCATCATGAACACCTTCCTAAAATTGAGTTGCACACCCCCTCAGAACAGCCTCAACTCGTTGAGGAATGGACTCTACAAGATGTCGAAAGCGTTCCACAGGGATGCTGGCCCATGTTGACTCCAATGCTTCCCACAGTCGTGTCAAGTTGGCTGGATGTCCTTTGGGTGGTGGACCATTCTTGACACACACGGCTACTTGCTATCTAGCCAATGTTAGTAATGTTAAAGGTTTGTGTGTCTCTGTGAAAAAGATAGCTAGCTAACATTGCCTATCAATACTGAACTAAGATTGAATTGTACTACACCAGCTCAGACGCTCGTCAAATGTGTCAGGGCTTGCAAACTATTACGGAAAACAAAAGGGAAGCACAGTCACGAGCTGCCCAGTGACACGAGCCTACCAGACAAGCTAAATAAATGCTATGCTTGCTTCAAGACAAGCAAAACTGAAGCATGCATGAGAGCATCAGCTGTGCCGGACAACTGTGTGAGCACGCTCGTTGTAGCCGATGTGAGTAGACCTTTAAACACGTCAACATTCACAAGCCCGCAGGGCCAGACAGATTACCGGGACGTGTACTCCGAGCATACGCTGACCAACTGGCAAGTGTCTTCACTGACATTTTCAAACTGTCTCTGACCGTGTCTGTAATACCAACATATTTCAAGCAGACCACCATAGTCCCTGTGCCCAAGACCACCAAGATCACCTGCTTAAATGACTACCAACCCGAAGCACTCGTCTGTAGCCATGAAGTGCTTTGAAAGGCTGGTCATGGCTCACACCAACACCATTATCCCAGAAACCCTAGACACACTCCATTTTGCATACCACCCCAACAGATCCACAGATGATGCAATCTCTATTGCACTACACACTGACATTTCCCACCTGGACAAAAGGAACACATGACTACAGCTCAGCATTCAAAACCCTAGTGCACTCAAAGCTCATCACTAAGCTAAGGACCCAGGACTAAACACTTCACTCTGCAACTGGATCCTGGACTTCCTGACGGGCCGCCCCCAGGTGGTAAGGGAAGTAACAACACATCCTCCACACAGATCATCAACACAGTGACCCCTCAGGGGTGCGTGCTCAGTCCCCTCCTGTACTCCCTGTTCACCCATGACTGCATGACCATGCATGACTCCAACACCATCGTTACGTTTGCAGACAACACAACAGTGGTAGACCTGATCACTGACAACAAAGAGATAGCCTATAGGGAGGAGGTCAGAGACCTGGCAGTGTGGTGCCAGGATAACAACCTCTCGCTCAACGTGATCAAGACAAAGAAGATGATTCTGGACTACAGAAAAAGGAGGGCCGAGCACGCCCCATTCTCATCGACAGGGTTGTAGTGGAGCAGGTTGAGAGCTTCAAGTTACTTGGTGTCACCAACAAACTATCATGGTCCAAACACACAAGATAGTCATGAAGAGGGCACAACAATGCCTCTATTCCCCCTCAGAAGACAGAAAAGATTTGGCATGGGTCTTCAGATCCTCAAAACATTCTACAGTTGTACCATCGAGAGCATCTGGTTGCATCAACACTTGGTGAAGCAACTGCTCAGCCTCCGACCGCAAGGCATTACAGAGGGTAGTGCGTACAGCCCAGTATATCCTAATGGTCAAACTTCCTGCCATCCAAGAGCCCATGCTCTTTCAGTGGAAAGCTACCGGTCTTATGCAATTCCAGCTCTTAGATTGCAATTCCTATGGGTTCCACTAGATGTCAACAGTCTTTGTTCAAGTTTTCAGGCTTGTTTCTTCCCAAACAAGGAAGAATTTTGAGTTTTGGTACAGGGAGTCAGAGTTGGACAACACGCACTTGGTAATTTAGCTTTTCTATTGAACATACTTCTTTCCATATGAAATATTATAGTTTAATTACATTTTAGGGTACCTGAGGATTAAACAGAAATGTATTTTCACTTGTTTTAACAAAGTTTAGCGGTAGCTTTTTGGATTCCTTTCTCTACATGTTGAACAAGTGGATTACTCTAAACAGAATTTTTTGGGATATAGACTAGGATTTTATCCAACAAAACGACCATGCATGTTGTAGCTGGGGACCCTTGGGATTGCAAATCAGAGGAAGATTTTCAAAAAGTAAGTGAATATTTGATTGCTATTTGTGATTTTCTGAAGCCTGTGCTGGTTGAAAAATATCTTGATGTGGGGCGCCGTCCTCAAACAATCACATGGTATGCTTTTTGCTATAAAGCCTATTGTAAATCCGACAATGCAGGTATATTAACAAGAATTTAAGCTTTTACCCGTTATTAGACACTTAGATGTTCAATACCTAGATGTTTAATATCCATAATTGTACCTAGATGTTTAATATCCATAATTGTTATGATTATTTATTTGAATTGCGCCCTCCAATTTCATCGGAAGTTGTCGGCAGGTGTCCCGTTGACGGGACGCCTAGCCTTTGAACAGTTAATCAAATTGCTAACAGGACTATTCGCATTGTCCTCACCCTCCATTTTTACGCTGCTGCTACTCTCTGTTTATTATCCATGCATAGTCACTTCACTTCTACCTACATGTATAGATTACCTCAATTACCTCAACTAACTGGTGCCCCCGCACATTGACTCTGTACCGGAACCCCCTATATATAGCCTCGCTACTGTTATTTTGTTGTTGCTCATTAATTATATTTATATATTTTTTCTTCTTCTTAAAACTACATTGTTGGTTAAGGGCTTGTAAGTAAGCATTTCACTGTAAGGTTGGATTCGGCGCAGGTGACAAATACAATTTGATTTGATTTTGTCTGTCTGTGAAAAAGAGTTAGCTAACCATTTATACGCAGCCTATTTATTTATAGGCTACTGTGATGATGTGTTTGCTTGATAGCTACTTGAATTGAGAGTGTGTGCTCTGTGTAGGGGCCTCAGAGGTGCAGCACTGCAGTGTTTGAAGATTTTCTATGTCTGAGGGGATCGGAGAGCTAGGATAGTTCAAGGTGACTATGGAGAAGGCCAGTCACGTGGAGCATACTGCTGCACGCACAAAGCCATGGAGCTACTGACAACACTCCCTGTGGTACAGCCATCACTGGTAAGACGGGAGAAAAAGGGGAGGGGGAGGTGAAGAGGGAGAGAGGCGAGGGACACAGGTGGAGTAGGAAGTTTAAGATGAGGAGAGTCTGAGATTTGGACTTTCTAAGTGTGTGTTTACTGTTTCTGTTTCTCTTTCCAAACAGCCTACCAGTCTATGAATCTGGAGACACTGGTGGTGTTTGGAGTGGAGAGGATGGTGGACTCAGTGGAGGACATCCCAGCCACTTGGCAGTGAGGGAGTCTGATTAATCGCACCTTGTCGCCCTTGTAGGTGTGTTTTGCACCGGCTGAAAGTTGATTGCATTCCATCTGAAACCAGGCTGCCCCCAGGACATGAGCCAGGTCCCCCGCTCTGGCCGACGTTGAAGTCAGCTCAAAACAAAAGGAACGTAGGTTAAACACATGGAGTAATTGGTAGGTTTCTGTGTTTTCACATGCAACAGTGATTGCTTTTGATAAGAACCCTTTATCTGCCATTCCAATGAAAACTAGTTAGACAATTTGAACATATATTGATGGTAAAGATATGTCGTATATGTTTCTGAACAATGCTGCCTTGTTGATAACATGACCAAGCGGAGCAGGTTACTGTTCGATTTCAGAAAGGCGCTCCTCCCTCACCGTCACGGCAGCTTAGATTACAGTTTTTCTCAGGAAACGAACAGGGTCAACAGCCAAGAGGAGGAGGAGGAAGAGGAGCAAGGATGTGTGGTGCAAGGCAAAACAGAGGAAGAGGCAGAAGAGGACATAGGCGCATATCTGGTGACATAAGGGCCACTATTGTAGACCATGTTGTCAATCATGGCCTTACAATGGCTGAGGCTGGTCGAAGGGTGCAGCTGAATATTGGGAGATCAACCGTGTCCTCAATAGTTCAAACGTTTCGGAGAGAGAACAGGTATGTCCACCAATGTACAGTGCTCTGTTACTGTATATAAGCAGTATACTGTATACTTCCTACAATGCTTCATATTACAGTAGTCCACTTGTATTTCACAGCATACAGAAATATACTCTATACAGATACATACTGCACCTTACATGCACCCACCTGTATGTTTTACAGTGAATTGTGTGTTCGCATAGTTTTTGTCTATGTGAAAGTGTGCGATGCATCACTGCATTTTTCACCACATAGGACTGCAAGATTACAGTTTTTCTCAGTCGCTTTGGTGCATTTCTTAGATCAAAAGTGCAATTCTTGATACTACTTGTACAAATTCCAAATCATCTAGTCACTTGTGCACATCATTAAAGCAATATCTTATTCCTTTGAACAAATTGCAATTGATAATGTACAAGTGTCAGCTTTTTTCCACATTATCAATTGCTCATGTCATGTTGATCAAAATATAGTAGATGGTTCTCTGTTGAATAGTCTTACCCCTCAAAACATCTAGGCATTAGTTCCTTGCATAAGCCATTACATGCAAAATTGTTGAACTATTTGTCATAAACTGTCAAGCATAGTTTTACACATTTCTATTAGACCTTTTGTACAAAAACGTGAATTGATGAATCGTGCAGGTGAAATTGACCCTCACTCATGAAGGAATGTAAAGTGTTAGTTCAACCAACAATCAACCAGTGCATCTCATGAAGAATCAATTGGCAAGCATATATAGACAGACCACAACACAGAGTTGCAATGTTTTACAGTAAAATGTGTGTTCTCATAGTTTTTGTCTATGTGAAAGTGTGCGATGCATCACTGCATTTCTCCCCACATAGGACTGCAAGATTACCTCAAACCGGTGGCAGAGGACACCTTTTCACACCTCAACAGGAGGAGGCTATTTGCACCATGGTCCTAGCAATTTGGATTTGCCAGGCCAACGGGGAGGAAATATCATCATGTGTGCTGCTATTTCGGAGCATGGTGTCCTAACCCATATCTCCCTTATAGGGCCATACAACACCCAGCATCTACTCAACTTTTTAGAGACTCTCTACAGGGCTCTCATCCCTGATGATGAGAGGGGCCTGTTTAGAGAGGATTTGCCAAAGTATGTGATCATTTGTGATAATGTGAGTTTCCATCGATCAAACATCATAAGGTAATGGTTTGTGACCCACCCGAGGATGCTCGTAGAATTCCTCCCACCTTATTCACCATTCCTTAACCCAATTGAGGAGTTATTTTCAGCATGGAGGTGGAAGGTGTACGATCGTCAGCCACACACACAGATGACCCTGGTGGCTGCAATGGATGCAGCATGTGAGGACATCACAGTAGACGCCTGCAGAGGATGGATGAGGCATTCCAAAATATTCTTTCCACGTTGCATTGGAAGGGAAAATATCCGGTGTGATGTGGATGAGAATATGTGGGCCGACAGACAGGAACGTCTGGATGTGTAGAGACAGCACAACACTGCTGCGGGCAAAGTTGTGCCTTAGGGGTGGTTTCCTGTGTTTCTTTCTAATTTCGTTTTTTTCCCTTTGTGCCCTTTGGGTTGTCCAGTCTCTTTCAATCAATAACCCACATACAGTAATATGTAAATAGTACTGTTGAAATTGATATATGCCATAGAAGTGCAGCCTTGTGCATTTTCAATACAGTAACTGTCATCCAAACTGTAGTCTAAGTTTACATCAGGTAATACTGTCAAAGTACACAGTTACATTGACAAAATGCCTAAACATTTTGACGACCTTGTTCGTGAACAATGACTCCGTGACATCATTCTGATGACACTGACATGATCATTGGCATGAATATTTACTTTTGAGAGATGTACTAAGGATTTTTAGTGACTGACTAGCTTTAGAAACATATCTATTGTATATTGCAGTTTGTACAAATTGTTCTGAAAAATGCACTTATTATTTTGCACATGTGAAAAATGCACCAAAACGACTGAGAAAAACTGTAATAGACCTCCCTCAGCACTGCTACATCCTACCTGATGAGTGTGTGTGAGTGAGTGAGTGAGTGAGTGAGTGAGTGAGTGAGTGAGTGAGTGAGTGAGTGAGTGAGTGAGTGAGTGAGTGAGTGAGTGACATATAAAGTATTTCCCTACACCATGAGGTAATGTTATAATCATTACCATATAAATACCTGCTATGCTAATGAGGTAACATTATAAACACTACCCTATATATGTAGTCTTGCGAAAGTAATTTGGGGTTTGTTCTGTCACACGCGTAAATCATAAAATAGGATAATGTAAGAGGGAAATCACCGCAAGGTGAAGTCACCGTAATGTTCCGTCTAAATCACCATCAAGGGAAATACATCTGTTAGTAAAGTGCATAAAAACAATTTACATTTAACATTTACATTTAAGTCATTTAGCAGACGCTCTTATCCAGAGCGACTTACAAATTGGTGCATTCACCTTATGACATCCAGTGGAACAGTCACTTTACAATAGTGCATCTAAATCTTAAAGGGGGGGGTGAGAAGGATTACTTATCCTATCCTAGGTATTCCTTAAAGAGGTGGGGTTTCAGGTGTCTCCGGAAGGTGGTGATTGACACCGCTGTCCTGACGTCGTGAGGGAATTTGTTCCACCATTGGGGGGGCCAGAGCAGCGAACAGTTTTGACTGGGCTGAGCGGGAACTGTACTTCCTCAGTGGTAGGGAGGCGAGCAGGCCAGAGGTGGATGAACGCAGTGCCCTTGTTTGGGTGTAAGGCCTGATCAGAGCCTGGAGGTACTGAGGTGCCGTTCCCCTCACAGCTCCGTAGGCAAGCACCATGGTCTTGTAGCGGATGCGAGCTTCAACTGGAAGCCAGTGGAGAGAGCGGAGGAGCGGGGTGACGTGAGAGAACTTGGGAAGGTTGAACACCAGACGGGCTGCGACGTTCTGGAAGAGTTGTAGGGGTTTAATGGCACAGGCAGGGAGCCCAGCCAACAGCGAGTTGCAGTAATCCAGACAGGAGATGACAAGTGCCTGGATTAGGACCTGCGCCGCTTCCTGTGTGAGACAGGGCCGTACTCTGCGAATGTTGTAGAGCATGAACCTACAGGAACGGGCCACCGCCTTGATGTTAGTTGAGAACGACAGGGTGTTGTCCAGGATCACGCCAAGGTTCTTAGCGCTCTGGGAGGAGGACACAATGGAGTTGTCAACCGTGATGGCGAGATCATGGAACGGGCAGTCCTTCCCCGGGAGGAAGAGCAGCTCCGTCTTGCCGAGGTTCAGCTTGAGGTGGTGATCCGTCATCCACACTGATATGTCTGCCAGACATGCAGAGATGCGATTCGCC
Organism: Oncorhynchus gorbuscha; assembly: GCF_021184085.1. Classification (NCBI taxonomy): domain Eukaryota; kingdom Metazoa; phylum Chordata; class Actinopteri; order Salmoniformes; family Salmonidae; genus Oncorhynchus; species Oncorhynchus gorbuscha. Next base: position 44,352,163 of record NC_060190.1, on the reverse strand, counting down.
ACCTGGTCATCAGAAGGGGGAAAGGAGAAGATTAATTGTGTGTCGTCTGCATAGCAATGATAGGAGAGACCATGTGAGGTTATGACAGAGCCAAGTGACTTGGTGTATAGCGAGAATAGGAGAGGGCCTAGAACAGAGCCCTGGGGGACACCAGTGGTGAGAGCGCGTGGTGAGGAGACAGATTCTCGCCACGCCACCTGGTAGGAGCGACCTGTCAGGTAGGACGCAATCCAAGCGTGGGCCGCGCCGGAGATGCCCAACTCGGAGAGGGTGGAGAGGAGGATCTGATGGTTCACAGTATCGAAGGCAGCCGATAGGTCTAGAAGGATGAGAGCAGAGGAGAGAGAGTTAGCTTTAGCGGTGCGGAGCGCCTCCGTGATACAGAGAAGATCAGTCTCAGTTGAATGACTAGTCTTGAAATCTGACTGATTTGGATCAAGAAGGTCATTCAGAGAGAGATAGCGGGAGAGCTGGCCAAGGACGGCACGTTCAAGAGTTTTGGAGAGAAAAGAAAGAAGGGATACTGGTCTGTAGTTGTAGTTGTTTACATCGGAGGGATCGAGTGTAGGTTTTTTCAGAAGGGGTGCAACTCTCGCTCTCTTGAAGACGGAAGGGACGTAGCCAGCGGTCAGGGATGATTTGATGAGCGAGGTGAGGTAAGGGAGAAGGTCTCCGGAAATGGTCTGGAGAAGAGAGGAGGGGATAGGGTCAAGCGGGCAGGTTGTTGGGCGGCCGGCCATCACAAGACGCGAGATTTCATCTGGAGAGAGAGGGGAGAAAGAGGTCAGAGCACAGGGTAGGGCAGTGTGAGCAGAACCAGCGGTGTCGTTTGACTTAGCAAACGAGGATCGGATGTCGTCGACCTTCTTTTCAAAATGGTTGACGAAGTCATCTGCAGAGAGGGAGGAGGGGGGAGGGGGAGGAGGATTCAGGAGGGAGGAGAAGGTGGCAAAGAGCTTCCTAGGGTTAGAGGCGGATGCTTGGAATTTAGAGTGGTAGAAAGTGGCTTTAGCAGCAGAGACAGAGGAGGAAAATGTAGAGAGGAGTGAAAGGATGCCAGGTCCGCAGGGAGACGAGTTTTCCTCCATTTCCGCTCGGCTGCCCGGAGCCCTGTTCTGTGAGCTCGCAATGAGTCGTCGAGCCACGGAGCGGGAGGGGGAGGACCGAGCCGGCCTGGAGGATAGGGGACATAGAGAGTCAAAGGATGCAGAAAGGGAGGAGAGGAGGGTTGAGGAGGCAGAATCAGGAGATAGGTTGGAGAAGGTTTGAGCAGAGGGAAGAGATGATAGGATGGAAGAGTAGCGGGGGAGAGAGAGCGAAGGTTGGGACGGCGTGATACCATCCTAGTAGTGGCAGTGTGGGAGGTGTTGGATGAGAGCGAGAGGGAAAAGGATACAAGGTAGTGGTCGGAGACTTGGAGGGGAGTTGCAATGAGGTTAGTGGAAGAACAGCATCTAGTAAAGATGAGGTCGAGCGTATTGCCTGCCTTGTGAGTAGGGGGGGAGGGTGAGAGGGTGAGGTCAAAAGAGGAGAGGAGTGGAAAGAAGGAGGCAGAGAGGAATGAGTCAAAGGTAGACGTGGGGAGGTTAAAGTCGCCCAGAACTGTGAGAGGTGAGCCGTCCTCAGGAAAGGAGCTTATCAAGGCATCAAGCTCATTGATGAACTCTCCGAGGGAACCTGGAGGGCGATAAATGATAAGGATGTTAAGCTTGAAAGGGCTGGTAACTGTGACAGCATGGAATTCAAAGGAGGCGATAGACAGATGGGTAAGGGGAGAAAGAGAGAATGACCACTTGGGAGAGATGAGGATCCCGGTGCCACCACCCCGCTGACCAGAAGCTCTCGGGGTGTGCGAGAACACGTGGGCGGACGAAGAGAGAGCAGTAGGAGTAGCAGTGTTGTCTGTGGTGATCCATGTTTCCGTCAGTGCCAAGAAGTCGAGGGACTGGAGGGAGGCATAGGCTGAGATGAACTCTGCCTTGTTGGCCGCAGATCGGCAGTTCCAGAGGCTACCGGAGACCTGGAACTCCACGTGGGTCGTGCGCGCAGGGACCACCAGATTAGGGTGGCCGCGGCCACGCGGTGTGGAGCGTTTGTATGGTCTGTGCAGAGAGGAGAGAACAGGGATAGACAGACACATAGTTGACAGGCTACAGAAGAGGCTACGCTAATGCAAAGGAGATTGGAATGACAAGTGGACTACACGTCTCGAATGTTCAGAAAGTTAAGCTTACGTAGCAAGAATCTTATTGACTAAAATGATTAAAATGATACAGTACTGCTGAAGTAGGCTAGCTGGCAGTGGCTGCGTTGTTGACTTTGTAGGCTAGCTGGCAGTGGCTGCGTTGTTGACACTACACTAATCAAGTCGTTCCGTTGAGTGTAATAGTTTCTTCAGTGCTGCTATTCGGGGGCTAGCTGGCTAGCTAGCAGTGTTGTTTACGTTACGTTGCGTTAAGAGAACGACAATAGCTGGCTAGCTAACCTAGAAAATCGCTCTAGACTACACAATTATCTTTGATACAAAGACGGCTATGTAGCTAGCTATGTAGCTAGCTACGATCAAACAAATCAAACCGTTGTACTGTAATGAAATTAAATGAAAATGTGATACTACCTGTGAATGCGACCGGGTTGTTGAGTGCGAAGCTCTATTCGGAAGACGTTGGCTAGCTAGCAGAGTCACCTACGTTAAGGACGACAAATAGCTGGCTAGCTAACCTCGGTAAATTAAGATAATCACTCTAAGACAACACACTAAACTACACAATTTTCTTGGATACGAAGACAGCAAAGACAGCAAAGACAGCTATGTAGCTAGCTAACACTACACTAATCAAGTCGTTCAGTTGAGTGTAATAGTTTCTACAGTGCTACAGTGCTGCTAATCGGTGGACGTTTGCTAGCTGGATAGCTGGCTAGCTGCTGGGCAAATAGCAGTGTAGACTACGTTAGGACGACGAAATACGATAATTACGCAATTATCTTTGATACAAAGACGGCTATGTAGCTAGCTAAGAAGAAATTGCTAAGATTAGACAAATCAAACCGTTGTACTATAATGAAATGTAATGAAAAAGTTATACTACCTGCAGAGCGAAATGCCGATGCGACCGCTCGCTCCAACCCGAAAGTATCTGGGTTGGAGCGATATGTACCAACGGTAATGGCTCTGCTTTCTATAAATAAATCTATAAATAAATCAAAAAATCAAAAAACACAAAGACCACAATGTTCACAGTTAGAATATACTTCCTAACATTTCAAATTTCTAAGTACATGATGTCCATAAACTAAATTACATCTTGCATGAAAAACTAAAATAAATATTGTCATAAAACAGATGAATACTTACAAACACACTGTCCACGTGATGTCCTAACCTCACATGGAACAGTAGATCCTCATCTCACCCATACAGCACTGGGGGAAATGACAAACCACCATATATAGTAAGTTACAATTCAAAAATGAAACAAAATACAACACCCTGAAGATTTACATGAAATAGAATGTCATTCTGATAATTACTGACGCTTCAAATAATGTTATCAACTCCACAATGTGGTTCTGAGAGCACTGGTATTCAGCTAGCAGGAGGCTAACATCCTCATGTCAATCTGAAAGTATCAACAGGCTAACATGGCCATCTGACATAAATATTACAAAACAAACTCTTATACACAGCAGATGATGCAAAATATAATATATTTCAGTACAAGAGTAAGATAAAAAGTATTATTTACCAATCTAATGTAACATTGAACCCACAATGGATTACAACAGCTCTCCAGTGTAATTGCTTGCTCTCACAAATTGCACAGGTGCAATCCCATAAACGCTTTCACACATTATTAACGGATCACTTAAAGGAGCAGTGACATCTAGTGGATATACATGAATACAGCTATATGCTTTTACCATCTGACTACATACAGTATAAATAAATACTGGCTATGTCACGCCTGCTCCTGCTCTTCCTCCCCCTGGTGCTCGAGGGCGCCAGGATCCCCAGTGTTACGCACTCAAGCCACCATCAGTACGCACACCTGCCTTCCTCCTGTCTTGCACGTCACCGATCATTGGAGTCACTTGGAATCAATTACTTGTGTCATTACCTTCCCTATAGTTGTCTGTTCCCAAACACTGTTCCCTGCTTCTGGATTGATGTTCGTCATGTGTCCTTGTTTTCTCGTGTGCTGACGGTGTTCCTGTTGTGTTCTATGTCTGTTCCTGAATAAATGTTTGACTCCCTGTACCTGCTTCTCCTGTCCGGCGTCGGTCCTTACAGACTATGCTGATGAGGTAACGTTATTGACACTACCACATAAATACCTGCTATGCTGATGAGTAAGATAGAAAGTGATATGAATTACAATGCCTTCAGCATTTTTATGGTAACGATTATAACGTTACCTCATAAGTATCCATGGTAGTGTCTATAATGTGACCTCATCAGCATAGCAGGTATTTACAGTGCCTTCAGAAAGTATTCACACCCCTTGACCTTTTCCTAATTTTGTTATGTTACAGCCGGAATGTAAGATTTTGTGTCACTGGCCTACACGCACTACCCCATAATGTCAAAATGGAATTATCTTTTTAGAAATGTGTACAAGTTGAAATGTCTTGACTCAATAAGTATGTCCAAGTGTGCGTAATAATGGGCAGCAGGTGTGTGTTATGATGGTTGCCAGGGCTGGTGGTTAGTAGACAGGCAACGTTGAGCTACTGTCACGAGCTCCGAGGGTAAGGAGCGGGCCGGGCCGGACAGAGGACAGAGGTCCTACCTACCTCTCTGATTTGGTCCTGCCGTACATACCTACACGTACGCTACGGTCACAAGACGCAGGCCTCCTAATTGTCCCTAGAATTTCTAAGCAAACAGCTGGAGGCAGGGCTTTCTCCTATAGAGCTCCATTTTTATGGAACGGTCTGCCTACCCATGTCAGAGACGCAAACTCGGTCTCAACCTTTAAGTCTTTACTGAAGTCTCATCTCTTCAGTGGGTCATATGATTGAGTGTAGTCTGGCCCAGGAGTGGGAAGGTGAACGGAAAGGCTCTGGAGCAACGAACCGCCCTTGCTGTCTCTGCCTGGCCGGTTCCCCTCTTTTCACTGGGATTCTTTGCCTCTAACCCTGTTACGGGGCTGAGTCACTGGCTTGCTGGGGCTCTCTCGTGCCGTCCCTGGGGGGGTGCGTCACCTGGGTGGGTTGATTCACTGTTGTGGTCGGCCTGTCTGGGTTTCCCCCCTTGGGTTGTACCGTGTCGGAGATCTTTGTGGGCTATACTCGGCCTTGTCTCAGGATGGTAAGTTGGTGGTTGAAGATTTCCCTCTAGTGGTGTGGGGGCTGTGCTTTGGCAAAGTGGGTGGGGTTATATCCTTCCTGTTTGGCCCTGTCCGGGGTGTCCTCGGATGGGGCCACAGTGTCTCCTGACCCCTCCTGTCTCAGCCTCCAGTATTTATGCTGCAGTAGTTTATGTGTCGGGGGCTAGGGTCAGTTTGTTTATCTGGAGTACTTCTCCTGTCCTATTCAGGTGTCCTGTGTGAATCTAAGTGTGCGTTCTCTAATTCTCTCCTTCTCTCTTTCTTTCTCTCTCTCGGAGGACCTGAGCCCTAGGACCATGCCCCAGGACTACCTGACATGATGACTCCTTGCTGTCCCCAGTCCACCTGGCCATGCTGCTGCTCCAGTTTCAACTGGCCTGGGCCCTAGGACCATGTCCCAGGACTACCTGACATGAGGACTCCTTGCTGTCCCCAGTCCACCTGGCCATGCTCCTGCTCCAGTTTCAACTGTTCTGCCTTACTATTATTCAACCATGCTGGTCATTTATGAACATTTGAACATCTTGGCCACGTTCTGTTATAATCTCCACCCGGCACAGCCAGAAGAGGACTGGCCACCCCACATATGCTCTCTCTAATTCTCTCTTTCTTTCTCTCTCTCGGAGGACCTGAGCCCTAGGACCGTGCCCCAGGACTACCTGACATGATGGCTCCTTGCTGTCCCCAGTCCACCTGACTGTGCTGCTGCTCCAGTTTCAACTGTTCTGCCTTATTATTATTTGACCATGCTGGTCATTTATGAACATTTGAACATCTTGGTCATGTTCTGTTATAATCTCTACCCGGCACAGCCAGAAGAGGACTGGCCACCCCACATAGCCCGGTTCCTCTCTAGGTTTCTTCCTAGGTTTTGGCCTTTCTAGGGAGTTTTTCCTAGCCACCGTGCTTTTACACCTGCATTGTTTGCTGTTTGGGGTTTTAGGCTGGGTTTCTGTACAGCACTTTGAGATATCAGCTGATGTACGAAGGGCTATATAAATAAATTTGATTTGATTTGAAATGGATATCCTGGAAGATGTTGGGGTTCAGGATGTCGGCAACTGGGACCCAACTGTACTCCTCAGGACCATTCCCCTCCCCAGTCCACCAGGTACTGGAGCCAACCCCCACGGCATTGGGAGTCCATAGGCGGGGGTCCCCTTGTTGTTCAGGGGAGACGGAGGAGAGAGAAACATGAAAAGAGTTTGAGATCCGATAGTTGGTGGGGAGTTGTAGACAAAAAAGTTAACTCTGCTTCCGGCAGGGCAGGCGGAGCGGGAGTTTACATAGCGGGCAACCTCCCGCGCCAATGTGGACCACCAGTACTTAGCAGAGATAGATTGAATGGTGCGGGTGATACCTGGGTGTCCAGCGGCGAGTGTGTGTGCCCAGGTCAATAGCCGATCCGTTACCCCCATATGGACGTAGGTGCCCTCTGGAGGGCAGGTGGGAGACATGGATTCCCTCTCCAGAGCCTGGCAGATGTCCACGTCTACAAAGCACGGGAGCAATGATTCGAGAGGATGGAATGATGGGCGCACTCTGGATCGGAACCTCTCCTGAATCTTGGAGATGGGACAGGGCATTGGCTTTATATATATGTATATATGCCATTTAGCAGACACTTTTATCCAAAGCGACTTACAGTCATGTGTGCATACATTCTACGTATGGGTGGTCCCGGGAATCGAACCCACTACCCTGGCATTACAAGCGCCATGCTCTACCAACTGAGCTACAGAAGGATCAGATGTTCTTAGAACCTGAGCGATTTGACAGGGTGACGCCCACTTCGGAGGCATCCACCGCCACAACAAAGGGCAGCATAGGATCTGGGTGTTTCAGCAATGGGGCGGAGGTAAAACTACCCTCCAGTAGGTGGAAGGCCTCAACGGCTGCAGGACTCCACACCAACTTACGAGGAGAGAGGTGAGAGGAGAGGTGATGGAGCTTAAGTTCTTAAAAGCAGGGGTAGAAGTTGGCAAACCACAGAAACATTTGAAGCCCCTTTATGGTGGTTGGGACTGGCCATGACCTGACTGCTTCAACCTTCCTTTTATCCATACTCACCTCCTGCGGGCTGATTCGGTATCCCAAGAAAGAGACATGGAACTGATGGAACTGGCACTTTAACATAAAGGCAGTTATCCAGGAGCCATCTCAGGCCTACTCAGACGTGAGCGATGTGAACCTCCAAGGTGGCTGAGTAGACCAGGTTATCGTTGATATACATGACCACCTGGAGCCCGATTATGTCCCGGATCACCTCATTCACGAATGTCTGAAACACTGACGCAGCATTGGCTAGTCAATAAGGCATCACCAAGTATTCGTAGTGCCCAGACATCATGCTGATGGTCATTTTCCACTCATCCCCTTCTCAGATGTGGATAAGATTGTAGGCTCTCCGCAGGTCCAGTTTCGTTAAAAAAGGGCCCTGCAGAACTGTTCGATGGCGACCAGTACCAACGGGAGACGGTATCGGTACTTAGTGGTGATAAAATTGAGACCTTTGTAATCGATGCAGGGACACAGACCCCCATCCTTCTTTGTAATGATGAGGAAACCTGACAACGCAGGAGAGGTGTATGAGCAGACAAAACCCTGTTGGAGAGCCTTCTGGATGTACTCCTCCATGGCCTTGATCTCAGCCACAGACAGACGGTTGCCTCGGCGGCACAGAGCCGTCTAGCAGGTCAATGACACAGTCCCAGTGGCAATGAGGAGGAAGACAGATGGCTTGGGTTTTGGAGAACACCTCCAGAGGAACCTGGTAAACTGCTGGGATGTCGGGCTGGAGGGCAACCATAAAACTCTCAACCGATGTGTAACCGCAGAGCAAGAGAAAGCAATTCTTTCGGCATCCAGGTGATTTCCATCCTTGACCAGGAGATGGTGTGGTCAAGACATTGGAACCACAAATGGCCGAGAATTGCTTTATGCACTAGTGCTGTGATGAGGACATGCTCTCCTGGTGCATGGATCCCACGGTGAAGGTGGGTGGTGCTGTGACTTGTGTGATAATGCCGGATTCGATACTGTGAACCATCAGATCCTCCTCTCCACTCTCTCCGAGTTGGGCATCTCCGGCGCGGCCCACGCTTGGATTGCGTCCTACCTGACAGGTCGCGTGGCGAGAATCTGTCTCCTCACCACGCGCTCTCACCACTGGTGTCCCCCAGGGCTCTGTTCTAGGCCCTCTCCTATTCTCGCTATACACCAAGTCACTTGGCTCTGTCATAACCTGACATGGTCTCTCCTATCATTGCTATGCAGACGACACACAATTAATCTTCTCCTTTCCCCCTTCTGATCACCAGGTGGCGAATCGCATCTCTGCATGTCTGGCAGACATATCAGTGTGGATGACGGATCACCACCTCAAGCTGAACCTCGGCAAGACGGAGCTGCTCTTCCTCCCGGGGAAGGACTGCCCGTTCCATGATCTCGCCATCACGGTTGACAACTCCATTGTGTCCTCCTCCCAGAGCGCTAAGAACCTTGGCGTGATCCTGGACAACACCCTGTCGTTCTCAACTAACATCAAGGCGGTGGCCCGTTCCTGTAGGTTCATGCTCTACAACATCCGCAGAGTACGACCCTGCCTCACACAGGAAGCGGCGCAGGTCCTAATCCAGGCACTTGTCATCTCCCGTCTGGATTACTGCAACTCGCTGTTGGCTGGGCTCCCTGCCTGTGCCATTAAACCCCTACAACTCATCCAGAACGCCGCAGCCCGTCTGGTGTTCAACCTTCCCAAGTTCTCTCACGTCACCCCGCTCCTCCGCTCTCTCCACTGGCTTCCAGTTGAAGCTCGCATCCGCTACAAGACCATGGTGCTTGCCTACGGAGCTGTGAGGGGAACGGCACCTCAGTACCTCCAGGCTCTGATCAGGCCTTACACCCAAACAAGAGCACTGCGTTCATCCACCTCTGGCCTGCTCACCTCCCTACCACTGAGGAAGTACAGCTCCCGCTCAGCCCAGTCAAAACTGTTCGCTGCTCTGGCCCCCCAATGGTGGAACAAACTCCCTCACGACGCCAGGACAGCGGAGTCAATCACCACCTTCCGGAGACACCTGAAACTCCACCTCTTTAAGGAATACCTAGGATAGGATAAGTAATCCCTCTCACCCCCCCCTTTAAGATTTAGATGCACTATTGTAAAGTGACTGTTCCACTGGATGTCTTAAGGTGAATGCACCAATTTGTAAGTCGCTCTGGATAAGAGCGTCTGATAATTGACTTATATGTAAATGTAATGTAAATGGATCCCACTGGTCGATTATCCAGGGTGTGAACCAGAAGAGGAGAAGAGAACGGGTACGATGGGATATTAATGGAGGAGATGAGGGCCTGGTCAATTCAATTCCCCCGTGGCACTGAAATCCACTAGAGCGGTAGAATCAACAAGAGGGACAGCCAACCAGTGAAATGGAAACCAGGAACGGTTTGGCGGAAGATCATGAAGTACTCCTTTCCTATGAGATGGATGATCACAGGGCCACCTCTCTGCTCTCATTGATCCCAGGTTGGGATGCCCCGGATATTGTTGAAGCTGGTGTCCTTCCTGGCCACAACAGGTGCAGAACCTCAGCTGTCTCCGGCGACACCACTCTGCTGCGGGGAGGTGTGTGGACCCTATCTCCATGGGTTCAGGCTCTGCCAAAGGAGGGAGGCATATGGCATGATAGGCACCGGAGCTCCCGAAGAAGGTTATCCAGACAGATGGTCATTGTGATAAGTGCGTCCAAGGAAAGCGTATCATCACGACACGCCAACTCCTTCTGGACCTCTTAGCGCAGTCCTCTCCGGAATAGGGTGCGGAGCGCCCACTCATTACATCCACTGTAGGCTGCCACAGTCCAAAAGGTGAGGGCGTATTCCGCAGCGGTCTGGGCAGCCTGATGGAGTTGGATAAGTCGTTCACCTCCCTCTCTTACCACCCTAAATAGAGCCATGAACCTCTCTTAGGAACCCAGCTCCTCCTCTCCCAGGCTGTCGTAGCTCACACTAACGCTTGCCCGGTCAGCAGGGAAATGACAGTGGCAACCTTGGATTTCTCAGTGGTGGGGGCTCCCGTCTGATGGGCGAAATAGAGAGAGCACTGGAGTAGGAATCCAGGGCATTTCGATGGCGTACCGTCATACTTCTCCAGAAGAGACAGTCAGGCATCACTGACCCCGGCGGACTGCTGGGTAGGCTGGGGGAATGGCTCACTGTGACGACGCAAGGTAGCAAGCCCTCTGACAGTGGTATGAAGATCTTCTCTTGTGTTGTCGAAGCGGTGGAGAACACAGAGGACCTCCTCCATAGCCGTAGTTGTGCGCAGCTGGTCGTGGTGTTGGTGGAGTAGATTACCCTGTTTGTTGACCGTCTGAAAGATGATTTCTCTTCTGTTGCTTCCATATGTCGAGGTAGTATTCTGTTACGTACACGCCGGGTATCAGGAAGCAGGTGCAGAAGGAGAGTTTAATAATAATAAATGCAAATAGGCAAAACATAAGAAGCATATAGAACGTGAATAAAACAATACTACCTAGTGACTGATGGCTATATAAAATAAAGTAACCAAGGAAATAATGATGTCCAGGTGTGCGTAATAATGGGCAGCAGGTGTGTGTAATGATGGTTTTCCAGGGCCGGTGGTTAGTAGACTGGCGACGTTGAGCGCCAGAGTGGGAGTAGGCATGACAGCTTCCAACCACACCTGCACACAGTTTTTATTTATTTATTTGTTTTTATCTGTATTGCTGTTTATCTGTATTATTGTTTATAACTTTTCTTTGGTGGAAATAAATTTAACTAAACTAAATTGACTCAGGAGTGTAAATACTTATGTAAATTAGACATTTCTGTACTTCATTTTCAATCATTTTGCAAACATTTTTCAAAAACATATTTTCACTTTTTCACTGTGTGTAGATGGGTGAGAACAAAATATTCAAGTTTTAATTTAGGCTGTAACACAACATAATGTGGAATAAGTCAAGGGGTCTGAATACCTGTATATGAGTTTACTCAATGATTGAAGTGACAATCCATTCAGACCATCCTTACTGATTAAACATTCGTAAACTACATGGTATAGGGTGCCAATTGGGATGTAGCCTGAGATACATTTATGTTGTTATATCTCTCACTTGTTGATACGGAGCACCAGCAACAAACATCATCTTAAAAAATATTATGAGTCAAATACATTGAATTGGAACTTGATAAGCAGACCACATTAATATTTTTGGAGATTTCAGCTATGTGGGTCTCGTCTCAAAAGGCTTGGGCATACCTAAGAATAGTAGTATTGTGTATCTGTTTACTATTGCTAGCGTGGACATGGTGGGCAGGTGTGTGTGTGTGTGTGTGTGTGTGTGTGTGTGTGTGTGTGTGTGTGTGTGTGTGTGTGTGTGTGTGTGTGTGTGTGTGTGTGTGTGTGTGTGTGTGTGTGTGTGTGTGTGTGTGTGTGTGTGTGTGTGTGTGTGTGTGTGTGTGTGTGTGTGTGTGTGTGTGTGTGTGTAGGACATTGTGTTTCTCGACAGATGGTTGGAGCTGTTTTAAGCTTGGCTAAGACGAGCTCCGAGGAGCCAGCAGCTGTCCAGGAGCCTCCTGCTGTTTCCTCCCTATGATTTATCACTTCCACAGTCAACCCAGCCACATGACTTATTGCTGGAGGAAAACAACCTGCAAGGTGTTTGCTCCTGTTCATCTAAAGTGCCTCAGTGGAGAGCCTGCTTGGTTCAGCCTTTCTATGAGTAGCTGGGCCTGCAGTGTTTAGGCCTATGGGGCGCCTTGAGAGAAGACCTGCTTCTCCTCAGCTGCCAGAGAGAGTGGTGATGTTTTCCTCAGAGAGATTGGCCGCTCCTGTAATTGGTGGTGATTATTAAAGGCCTTTTCCTGCTGAACATAGCACTTACAGTAGGTCAACAACACAACAATACATAATAAAACAAGGGAGAGTACAACACCCCCACCGAGTAACACAGCCAATAACATGCACACATACTTTCTCTGTTCTCTGAGTACTCCCTGGTCAGTGATTGATGCTATTATGCAACACTGTGTACTCCAGGAGGGATTTCAGTAATTTACTACTGGCCCCCTGTGACTCTGACCGGACCTACACCAGGCAGGCAGCATCATGCACTACTACTTCTCTGTCATTCTTCTCTGTCTGTCTAACACTCAAATTCTCTCTCTCTGCACTTGTATCAGCTCACACACACACACACACACACACACACACACACACACACACACACACACACACACACACACACACACACACACACACACACACACACACACACACACACACACACACACACACACACACACACACACACACAGGGCTTGAAAGAGAGCTCCACAAGCCTGCCACTCTGCGGACGGCTCTGTCCAACTGCCTGCCTCACCCCAGGAACCCTCCAGACCCCCAGATGGTGGCTCAACTCCCAGGGAGATAGAGGGAGACAGAGGAAGGTGGACTGAGAGAAACAGGAAGGAGAGGAAGAAAATAAAGAAACTAAAGGAAAGAGAGAAAGGGGGAAATGGAAAGAGAGAGATAATCAGTCAATGATTCCTTGATGAGCGTCTCAAATACACCAGGGGAGAGAAAATGCTAAGCATAGCTGAGACGGTAACTAACAGTCTACCAGAGTCATTTAAAATGATGAGAGGCAGAAAGGAACATTTCGAACCAGGCTTGAAACACCAGCAGTGCCTCTGTAGCTGCTCTAGGGTTGGTTACACATGTTCTGGACTGTGAGGATGACACACGGTTCTATTTCACAGAGAGAGAGAAGGTCTGAACTTCCTCCCTCTCACAGCAGGAGACCGGCCAATTAGAGACTGATTGGGTGGGAATGAGGCCCTGCAGTGGGACGCGAAGGAGAGAGGAGTGGCATATAACTAAACTTACACTAAAGAACATTGCAGGAAGGGAAGAATAAAAATATTAAAAAACATACTACCTTTCATGAAAAGTGAAATGAATTGGGTGATTTTCACAGTCCAGGTCTTTCTCTCCACATGGCGTTGGCGGTTTTAATCAAACGCAGACAGTTGAGTGAATTCGCGTGTGGTGCTGATAATGAATCATGAGGGAAAGTCCTGCTGCCATGTCTGAATGCTTTCTGCAGAGTACTGAGACTCTATGGAAGAGAGGGAGTGGGATCTGGTAGAAATACATTTTACATTACATTTAAGTCATTTAGCAGACGCTCTTATCCAGAGCGACTTACAAATTGGTGCATTCACCTTATGACATCCAGTGGAACAGCCACTTTACAATAGTGCATCTACATATTTTAAGGGGGGGGGTGAGAAGGATTACTTTATCCTATCCTAGGTATTCCTTAAAGAGGTGGGGTTTCAGGTGTCTCCGGAAGGTGGTGATTGACTCCGCTGTCCTGGCGTCGTGAGGGAGTTTGTTCCACCATTGGGGAGCCAGAGCAGCGAACAGTTTTGACTGGGCTGAGCGGGAACTGTACTTCCTCAGTGGTAGGGAGGCGAGCAGGCCAGAGGTGGATGAACGCAGTGCCCTTATTTGGGTGTAGGGCCTGATCAGAGCCTGGAGGTACTGAGGTGCCGTTCCCCTCACAGCTCCGTAGGCAAGCACCATGGTCTTGTAGCGGATGCGAGCTTCAACTGGAAGCCAGTGGAGAGAGCGGAGGAGCGGGGTGACGTGAGAGAACTTGGGAAGGTTGAACACTAGACGGGCTGCGGCGTTCTGGATGAGTTGTAGGGGTTTAATGGCACAGGCAGGGAGCCCAGCCAACAGCGAGTTGCAGTAATCCAGACGGGAGATGACAAGTGCCTGGATTAGGACCTGCGCCGCTTCCTGTGTGAGGCAGGGTCGTACTCTGCGGATGTTGTAGAGCATGAACCTACAGGAACGGGCCACCGCCTTGATGTTAGTTGAGAACGACAGGGTGTTGTCCAGGATCACGCCAAGGTTCTTAGCACTCTGGGAGGAGGACACAATGGAGTTGTCAACCGTGATGGCGAGATCATGGAACGGGCAGTCCTTCCCCGGGAGGAAGAGCAGCTCCGTCTTGCCGAAGTTCAGCTTGAGGTGGTGATCCGTCATCCACACTGATATGTCTGCCAGACATGCAGAGATGCGATTCGCCACCTGGTCATCAGAAGGGGGAAAGGAGAAGATTAATTGTGTGTCGTCTGCATAGCAATGATAGGAGAGACCATGTGAGGTTATGACAGAGCCAAGTGACTTGGTGTATAGCGAGAATAGGAGAGGGCCTAGAACAGAGCCCTGGGGGACACCAGTGGTGAGAGCGCATGGTGAGGAGACAGATTCTCGCCATGCCACCTGGTAGGAGCGACCTGTCAGGTAGGACGCAATCCAAGCGTGGGCCACGCCGGAGATGCCCAACTCGGAGAGGGCGGAGAGGAGGATCTGATGGTTCACAGTATCGAAGGCAGCCGATAGGTCTAGAAGGATGAGAGCAGAGGAGAGAGAGTTAGCTTTAGCGGTGCGGAGCGCCTCCGTGATACAGAGAAGAGCAGTCTCAGTTGAATGACTAGTCTTGAAACCTGACTGATTTGGATCAAGAAGGTCATTCTGAGAGAGATAGCGGGAGAGCTGACCAAGGACGGCACGTTCAAGAGTTTTGGAGAGAAAAGAAAGAAGGGATACTGGTCTGTAGTTGTTGACATCGGAGGGATCGAGTGTAGGTTTTTTCAGAAGGGGTGCAACTCTCGCTCTCTTGAAGACGGAAGGGACGTAGCCAGCGGTCAGGGATAAGTTGATGAGCGAGGTGAGGTAAGGGAGAAGGTCTCCGGAAATTGTCTGGAGAAGAGAGGAGGGGATAGGGTCAAGCGGGCAGGTTGTTGGGCGGCCGGCCGTCACAAGACGCGAGATTTCATCTGGAGAGAGAGGGGAGAAAGAGGTCAGAGCACAGGGTAGGGCACTGTGAGCAGAACCAGCGGTGTCGTTTGACTTAGCAAACGAGGATCGGATGTCGTCGACCTTCTTTTCAAAATGGTTGACGAAGTCATCTGCAGAGAGGGAGGAGGGGGAGGGGGAGGAGGATTCAGGAGGGAGGAGAAGGTGGCAAAGAGCTTCCTAGGGTTAGAGGCAGATGCTTGGAATTTAGAGTGGTAGAAAGTGGCTTTAGCAGCAGAGACAGAGGAGGAAAATGTAGAGAGGAGGGAGTGAAAGGATGCCAGGTCCGCAGGGAGGCGAGTTTTCCTCCATTTCCGCTCGGCTGCCCGGAGCCCTGTTCTGTGAGCTCGCAATGAGTCGTCAAGCCACGGAGCGGGAGGGGAGGACCGAGCCGGCCTGGAAGATAGGGGACATAGAGAGTCAAAGGATGCAGAAAGGGAGGAGAGGAGGGTTGAGGAGGCAGAATCAGGAGATAGGTTGGAGAAGGTTTGAGCAGAGGGAAGAGATGATAGGATGGAAGAGGAGAGAGTAGCGGGGGAGAGAGAGCGAAGGTTGGGACGGCGCGATACCATCCGAGTAGGGGCAGTGTGGGAAGTGTTGGATGAGAGCGAGAGGGAAAAGGATACAAGGTAGTGGTCGGAGACTTGGAGGGGAGTTGCAATGAGGTTAGTGGAAAAACAGCATCTAGTAAAGATGAAGCGTATTGCCTGCCTTGTGAGTAGGGGGGAAGGTGAGAGGGTGAGGTCAAAAGAGGAGAGGAGTGGAAAGAAGGAGGCAGAGAGGAATGAGTCAAAGGTAGACGTGGGGAGGTTAAAGTCGCCCAGAACTGTGAGAGGTGAGCCGTCCTCAGGAAAGGAGCTTATCAAGGCATCAAGCTCATTGATGAACTCTCCGAGGGGACCTGGAGGGCGATAAATGATAAGGATGTTAAGCTTGAAAGGGCTGGTAACTGTGACAGCATGAAATTCAAAGGAGGCGATAGACAGATGGGTAAGGGGAGAAAGAGAGAATGACCACTTGGGAGAGATAAGGATCCCGATGCCACCACCCCGCTGACCAGAAGCTCTCGGGGTGTGCGAGAACACGTGGGCGGACGAAGAGAGAGCAGTAGGAGTAGCAGTGTTATCTGTGGTGATCCATGTTTCTGTCAGTGCCAAGAAGTCGAGGGACTGGAGGGAGGCATAGGCTGAGATGAACTCTGCCTTGTTGGCTGCAGATCGGCAGTTCCAGAGGCTACCGGAGACCTGGAACTCCACGTGGGTCGTGCGCGCTGGGACCACCAGATTAGGGTGGCAGCGGCCACGCGGTGTGGAGCGTTTGTATGGTCTGTGCAGAGAGGAGAGAACAGGGATAGACAGACACATAGTTGACAGGCTACAGAAGAGGCTACGCTAATGCAAGGAGATTGGAATGACAAGTGGACAACACGTCTCAAATGTTCAGAAAGTTAAGCTTACGTAGCAAGAATCTTATTGACTAAAATGATTAAAATGATACAGTACTGCTGAAGTAGGCTAACTGACAGTGGCTGTGTTGTTGACTTTGTAGGCTAGCTGGCAGTGGCTGCGTTGTTGACACTACACTAATCAAGTTGTTCCGTTGAGTGTAATAGTTTCTACAGTGCTGCTATTCGGGGGCTAGCTGGCTAGCTAGCAGTGTTGATTACGTTACGTTGCGTTAAAAGAACGACAACAATTATCTTTGATACACAGACGGCTATGTAGCTAGCTATGTAGCTAGCTACGATCAAACAAATCAAACCGTTGTGCTGTAATGAAATGAAATGAAAAATGTGATACAACCTGTGGAGCGAAGCGGAATGCGACCGGGTTGTTGAGTGCGGAAGTTCTATTCAGTAGACGTTGGCTAGCTGTTGGCTAGCTAGCAGTGTCTCCTACGTTAAGGACGACAAATAGCTGGCTAGCTAACCTCAGTAAATTAAGATAATCACTCTAAGACTACACGCTCTAAACTACACAATTATCTTGGATACGAAGACAGCAAAGACAACTATGTAGCTAGCTAACACTACACTAATCAAGTCGTTCAGTTGAGTGTAATAGTTTCTACAGTGCTGCAATTCGGTAGACGGTGGACGTATGCTAGCTGGCTAGCTGCTGGGCAGATAGCAGTGTAGACTACGTTAGGACGACGAAATACAAGTTGCAATAGAAGTACTGTTTCACTATGTTGTCCTCTTTCTTTTCCTTTTTCTTCTGTCCTTCTTTTGTCCTTATTTTGTCTTCCTTTCTTCTGTTAACTAGATATTTTTTGTTGTTATTCTTTGTAAGCTAGCTAGCTTCTTCCAGGAGAGTCCCTAGCAACTGCTTAGCAACAAGTAAACAATTCTGCTAGCAATTCAGCTAGCTAAAAAAATGACTATTAAAATGCTAGAAATGACTATTAAAATGCAGCTATAATTATGTGTGTGAGTTATGATTGTTGTAGCCATGGTTAATACAACAAATGGCAGAACTATACTGAGGTGTTGCTCTGGCACCATACTATTTCATACCATTACATCAATATTGCTAAACACTTCCTGCTATCAAAAAATAGTGTTGTACATTACACACAAGAAGACAACAATGTTGAAATGGGAGTCTTGGGATCGGCGGATCGAGACCAGGGAGTTATTCCTAAATGAAGGTATAATGAGGTAATTAGGAAGTTGATTTCACCCTGGCCAGAGAAAAATGCAGACATAAGCGCTTTGGGGTCCCATTTCACGATCATTACTAAACTATTTAATCACATCTAATCTCATTTTGAGGGTGCTCCATTTGTATTCTTTGCCGGTTACTCAATAGCCAATATGCAGCAGGGTTCTTAAAGTGGTGCTGCTACAGTGTCGGTCTGCTCATCTGGGGTAGTCCTCCCCCATATCATCTATCTCTCATTAAAATCATTATTCAGCAATGTTCTACAGCTTCAAATGCATCCAGAGTTGCACAAATGTTACATTAATTGCAGGAATAATAAAGTGCATAGATAAAACAACAAATAAATAACTACCTACAGTGACAAAAGTATTGGGACAGTGACCATTTTTGTTGTTGATTTGGCTTTATACTTCAGCACTTTGGATTTTGAAATTATGCAATGACAGTGAAGTGCAGACTGTCCGCCTTCATTTGAGGGTATTTTCAGCCATATCAGGTGAACCATTTAAGAATTACAGCACTTTATGTACATAGTCGTCCCCGCTGTGTTACGTCTAATCTATGAGACCAGGCTGTAAAAACAGACCCAGACAAAACTGTTGTGTCCAAAAGCAGTGCATGGTTGATGTAATATAAATAAAACATATGCTACCAAATTAGTTGGTAAAAAGCATTGGTTTATTACATCCTCAGAATTGTCTGAGCATAATTTCAATATTGGTACGATTTACTCATGTAATTTAAGAAGTGCTCTCTTTGCATTAAATTCTGCTCACAGGATCAGGCACAGAGAGAGAATGTTTCCCAGACTGATTGAATTGATTCCAGTTGTCGAGCACAATGATGATGTGGCTTCTGTATAGATTAGTGAGTGAAACATATGCCAGTGGCTAACAGGGGATTTTATGTCATTTCCTGGCTAATTAATCACATGCAGTAAACAGGAACTACACCACCAGTAAACACGAAGAGAGAGAGAGAGAGTAAGAAAACATGCCAACAGAAAACATGCTTAGTTAGATCAGTCAGCCAACTTCAGATAAATCCAGTAGCTTGGTACTGTCATGAATAAATGTACCAAACCAGCATGTCGCTACACCTGGAGTGAGTAACATTTGAAATGGGACAGATGACATGGGACCGATGCAGTGCAGTTAAAAAGAGTTTGGACTTCTCCAATGTGCACTTATCAGGAGTCGACCGTACTCTATGTCATAGTGTACATGTTGAGAGCACCAGCGGCGTTTACAGGTAGGCTATCTTGACTCCAGAACGATTTGATAACAGCAGTATATAGAGATCATCTCTGATATGTCCAACCACCCCAGCTAGCAAAGTGGATCTGAGAGTCAGATATTTTTTTTCCATATTTTCCTCATTGTTTCTGAGATCAGAAAATACAATTAACATTTAAATTTAATTCTTTAAGGGTCCTGTGTCGTCGTTTAGTAGTTTGATACTTTTTGGAAGGCAATTGATAACCATTAAAAACTTCAAGGCTGGAACTTCCTGAGTGGCACAGTGGTCAAAGACACTGCATCGCAGTGCAAACTGCATTTCTATAGATGCTGGTTCGAGACCCGTGCCAGCCGCAACCGGGAGTCCCATGGAGCGATGCACAATTGGCCCAGAGTCGTCAGAGTTAGGGGAGGGTTTGGCCGGCCAGGATGTCCTTGTCCCATCACGCTGTAGCGAATCCTGTGGTGGGCTAGGCGCATGCACGCTGACACGGTCACCAGGTGTATGGTGTTTCCTCTGACACCAAATGTTTTTTTGTGGATGGGTATAATTTGTATGTATAAAATGTATAACAGTCTTATTTAATATGACTAAATCAGGTAATTTTGTATAGATCTATTTAAATTAGCATCGGGATGCTTCTGGGGTGATTCTGGTAAGATGCTGGCAAAGTCGACTGAATTCCGGTGGACGGAAACGGCCCAATGTACTTGGGCCGATTCTGGACAGTCATTAATTTTGGCCGAGTCCGACACCCGATTCCGGGTCGATTCAATCAGTTCCGGCTCCCCAGAAGAGGGCCGCTTCTGGGCCAATTCCTCATTGCTAGCTGGGACTCACTGTCCGATGACCACAACCTCCTCTCCTGCTCTCTTCCTTCTCTCGTTAAGGCACTTATTTATCTCTCCACAATTATTGTGATAGAACAGAACAGGGGGGGGTAACAGTTTATGTAAGGATCAATCAATCCCAGAATTGACCAACAACCACTTATGGAGGATTTGTGAGGTTTAAGCAATATATGCGGTAAAGAGATTATTCAAACTCGACCAAAACAATGGAAATGCAATGGCAACGCCACTCACTCACGTGAGGGACAGATTCAGAATCTCCTCATTGCCCCTATCTAAATTAGCCTACATTTAGGATATTGTTTATATGTGTATTTAACACTATTTTTTATATTTTTTAAATAGTATAGTGTTTGTATGGATGTTTACCCCAATACATGCTCATGTCATCGTCACCAATCAACTGCATTACACTTAAAACTGGCTTCAACTGCCACTACCAATTTCTATATGCTAGCTATGCTACCAACTTATTCAAACGGAAGTTAGCATTTAGCAGACATTTTTTCTAACCCTGAAAATTATTATTTCTAAATATTATTTTTAATGAAAACAGACAAATATATCCAAGTAGGATTTTAGTAACCACATTATGGGTCTGTTAGAACACAAATCATGACTGATTTGATGAATATCCACTTTGTAAGATGTGCCAATGACGGCATCTTTGTTCTTTTCCCCACGGTCTGCGTTCAATTGATCTCTTTACCGCATCTATACTGTGATAATTCCACCTAGAGTATCAGCGATATTACCACATTACTTGATCTTCAAGTGTCACAGAGTAAGGGGTTTGGGGTTGACTTTGAATTAGGCAATAGAGTACTCACATTCAGTAAAACAAGGATCATCTGAGGGCCCAGCGACAGTTAGTTTAAGAAGCACCGGAGTACTGATCAGTCACTGAATCAGCATTTAAACCGAAACAGAGAGAA
This sequence comes from Oncorhynchus gorbuscha, assembly GCF_021184085.1. NCBI lineage: Eukaryota > Metazoa > Chordata > Actinopteri > Salmoniformes > Salmonidae > Oncorhynchus > Oncorhynchus gorbuscha. Next base: position 44,331,241 of record NC_060190.1, on the reverse strand, counting down.
GAGCAGAGACAACAGTCTCGGAGTCAACACAGAGAGAAAGACTGAGTGTCCTTGGTGCCATGTCCTTGGGAGGAGTCTAACACACTGATTAATGACCCTGGAGCGGGACACACATACACAAACGCACACACACGCAGCCAGGGAGTTGGGCAATCAATTCATCACACTTTATTTTATTTGACCCCTACTACTGATGTGGTGGTGGCTATAGATCTGCACAGAACACTCCTCTCTGTATGCACCATTGCGGTAGCACAGGAAGGCAGGCCCGGCAATGTCTCGTCAGTGCGGCTGCATATACACGCTGCATATACACACTGCATATACTCGCACGCACACACACTTCTGTCAGAGACAGAGGGAATCAAACTCCCTCTGCTAAGGAGACACCACCATCTCCATAGGGGCTTCATTATTGTGTTGGGGTATGAGGGTGAGTGGGGTTTTGGACAGAGGACGACAGTGTGTGACTGTGCGTGTGGGTGTGTTTGTTTATTTGTGTGAGAGAGAGATAGAGAGAGAGAGAGAGCAAGATAGGCAAAACTACTGTGTCCTTTGCAAAACTACTGTGTCCTTGCTATAAAGATTCTGCTGATTTCATTACATTTATATGTTTGATGGAAGCAGTGCATGTCACACACAAGGACAGTAAATGGACATGTTTAGAGTGAGGTGCTCAGACAGATATAGACAGACTTATCAGGAGGGTCAGAGAGGGTTGTGGTGGTCATGAGAGGGCGTGTGTCTGGCCTGTGGTAGTCACTCTCACAGTTTTTTGAATTCCTGCAGGTGCTGGCTGATCACCTACGAGATGGTCTGAGACCAGCCACCCGGACAGCTGATGAAACTGAGGAATATTTCTGTCTGTAATAAAGCTGTTTGGTGGGGAAAAACAAATTCTGATTGGCTGGGCCTGGCTCATTTATTTAAATTTGACTGAATTCCAGATATGAACTGTAACTCAGTAAAATCATTGAAATTGTTGCATGTTACCTTTATATTTTTGTTCAGTTATACACAACCAGTCAAAAGTTTGGACACACAGACTCATTCAAGGATTTTTCTTTATTTTGACTATTTTATACATTGTAGAATAATAGTAAAGACATCAAAACCATGAAATAACACATATGGAATCATGTAGTAACAAAAAGAGTATTAAACAAATCAAAATATATTTTATATTTTTGTTTCTTCAAAGTAGCCACCCTTTGCCTTGATGAAAACTTTGCACAAACTTGGCATTCTCTCAACCAGCTTCATGAGTTAGTCACCTGGAATGCATTTTAATTAACAAGTGTGCCTTGTTAAAAGTTCATTTGTGGAATTTCTTTCCTTTTAATGCATTTGAGCCAATCATTTGTGTTGTGACAAGGTAGGGATGGTATACAGAAAGCCCTATTTGGTATTATGGCAATAACATCTCAAATAAGCAAAGAGAAACGACAGTCCAACATTACTTTAAGACATGAAGTTCAGTCAATCCAGGAAAACATTTCAAGAACTTTGAAAGTTTCTTTAAGTGCAGTCGCAACAACCATCAAGCGCTATTGTAACAGTATAATTTTAAACCGTCCCCTCGCCCATACCCTGGCGCGAACCAGGGACCTTCTGCACACAACGACAACAGTCACCCTCGAAGCATCTTTACCCATCGCTCCACAAAAGCCGCGGCCCTTGCAGAGCAAGGGGAACTACTACTTCAAGGTCTCAGAGCAAGTGACGTAACCGATTGAAACGCTATTTAGCGCACACCGCTAACTAAGCTAGCCGTTTCACATCCGTTACACTATGATGAAACAAGCTCTCATGAGGACTGCCACAGGAAAGGAAGACCCAGAGTTAACTCTGCTGCAAAGGATAAGTTCATTAGAGTTAACTGCACATCAGATTGCAGCCCAAATAAATGCTTCACAGAATTCAAGTAGCAGACACCTCTCAACATCAACTGTTCAGAGGAGACTGTGTGAGTCAGGCCTTCATGGTCGAATTGCTGCAAAGAAACCCCTACTAAAGGACACCAATAAGAAGAAGAGACTTGCTTGGGCCAAGAAACACGAGCAATGGACATTAGATTGGTGGAAATCTGTCTTTTGGTCTGATGAGTCCAAATTTGAGATTCTTGGTGCCAACCACCGTGTCTTTGTGAGACGCAGAGTAGGTGAACGGATGATCTTCGCATGTGTGGTTCCCTCCGTGGAGCATGGCGGAGGAGGAGGTGTGATGGTGTGGGGGTTCTTTGCTGGTGACACTGTCAGTTATTTATTTAGAATTCAAGGCACACTTAACAAGCATGGCTACCACAGCATTCTGCAGTGATACGCCATCCCATCTGGTTTGAGCTTAGTGGGACCCTCATTTGTTTTTTAACAGGAAGAAGGAGAGTGATGGAGTGCTGCATCAGATGGCCTGGCCTCCAAAATCACCCAACCTAAATCCAATTGAGATGGTTTGGGATGAGATGAACCGCAGAGTGAAGGAAAAGCAGCCAACAAGTGCTCAGCATATGTGGTAACTCCTTCAAGACTGTTGGAAAAGTATTCCTCATGAAGCTGGTTGAGAGAATGCCAAGAGTGAGCAAAGCTGTCATCAATATCTTTTCTTTTTGTAACACCTATTTGGTTACTACAGGATTCCATATGTATTATTTCATAGTCTTGATGTCTTCAGTATTACTCTACAATGTAGAAAATAGAACATTTAAGTGAAACCCTTGAATGAGTAGGTGTGTCCAAACTTTTGACTGGTACTGGATATAGAATATACAGTTGATTCCAAAGGAATGTGTCAACTCTGTTTAATTGTGTTGTCGTTCACCAGCACTGATTCAATGATCTACACTAAACACAAAAATAAACACAACATTCAACTATTTCAAAGATTTGACTGACTTTACAGTTCATATAAAGAAATCAGTGAATTGAAATACATTCATTATGCCCTAATCTATAGATTTCAAATGACTGGGAATACAGACATGCATCTGTTGTTCATTTACATTTAAGTCATTTAGCAGACGCTCTTATCCAGAGCGACTTACAAATTGGTGCATTCACCTTATGACATCCAGTGGAACAGTCACTTTACAATAGTGCATCTAGATGCCTTATAAAAGTAGGGGCGTGGATTAGAAAACCAGTCAGTATCTGGTGTGACTACCATTTGCCTCATGCAGCGTGACACATCTCCTTTGCATCTCCTTGAGTTGATCAGGCTGTTGATTGTGGCCTGTGGAATGTTGTCCTACGCCTCTTCAATGGCTGTGCGACATTGCTGGATATTGGCGGGAACTGGAACACGCTGTTGTGCAGGTTGATCTAGAGCATCCCAAACATGCTCAATATGTGACATATGATGAATGGCACGACAATGGGCCTCCAGGGATCTCGTCACGGTATCTCTGTGCTTTCAAATTGCCATAGATAAAATGCAATTGTGTTCGTTGTCCATAGCTTATGCCTTCCCATACCATAACCCCACGTAGTTACACTTGGTCTGACAATCCTGCAGTCAGCATGTCAATTGCACGCTCCCTCAAAACGTGAGACATCTGTGGCAGTGTATTATGTGACAAAACTGCATATATTAGTGGCCTTTTGTTGTCGCCAGCACAAGGTGCACCTGTGGAATGATCATGCTGTTTAATCAGCTTCTTGATATGCCACATCTGTCAGGTGGATGGATTATCTTGGAAAGTGGAAATGGTCACTAACAGGGATGTAAACAAATTTGTGCCCTAAATATAGGGAAACATGCTTAAGGAAAATGACTGGGATCTTTTATTTCAGCTGATGAAACATGGGACCATCACTTTGCGTTTATATTTTTGTTCAGTATAGTTGTTAAAGGAATTTGATTCCTATATGTTTATCAACCAATTCAATTAAAACACTCTGCCCATTTCTAAGGATTTGTAAGATACATATTTGCATAAAATAGACAGAGACCAGTCTCAAAATCAATCAATAGCGTTTATTCTCGAGAGTACTGATCATGGTACAATTTACAACAGGTTATAAACTAAAAACGACGTCATGGGTTTTAAACTGTCCCTCCTCCACTCCGATACAATGGCAGTATAGTTCACAAGCCTTCCCACATCGTCCACCACCTGTTAAATAATTTACTACTAGCCCAAGGTCTCTCCTCTCCCTGTGTAGAGATAAGATGTCCCGTAAGGAACACAGCATTCTAGCCAGTCTGATGATAACTCCATTCGTTTCTAACAAGGAACAGACAGTCCTTCTCGACAAACTACACACATTACATTCAGTATTATGATTATAATAAGATTCATACATCCATACAGTAACAGTAGTATTCTGTTTAGTCATAGTTCTGATTGAAATGTATACATAATTTAGTCATTATTCATAAAAATCCCTTAACTATAGTTTACTTGCTCATGGTTCATGAGCTGACAGGACTGTTTTGCTAGCACAGACTGGAATATGTTTCGGGACTCATCCGATGGCATTGAGGAGTACACCACATCAGTCACTGGCTTCATCAATAAGTACATCGATGACGTTGTCTCCATAGTTACCATACGTAAATACCCCAACCAGAAGCCATGGATTGCAGGCAGCATCCGCACTGAGCTAAAGGGTAGAGCTGCTGCTTTCATGGAGTGGGACTCTAACCTGGACTCTTATAAGAAATCCTGTATTACCTTCAGACGAACCATCAAACAGGCAAAGCGAAAATACTAAGATTGAATCCTACTACACTGTCTCCAACGCTCGTGGGATCTGGCAGGGCTTGCAAACTACTACGGACTACAATAGCAAGCCCAGCAGCAAGCTGCCCAGTGACACAAGCCTACCAGATGAGGTAAATGACTTCCATGCACACTTCGAGGCATGCAACACTGACACATGCATGAGAGCACCAGTTGTTCCGTACGACTGTGTGATCACGCTCGCCGTAGCCAATGTGAGTAAGACCTTTAAAGAGGTCAACATTCACAAAGTTGCAGGGCCAGAAGGATTACCAGGACGTGTACTCAGAGCATGCGCTGACCAACTGAAAAGTGTCTTCACTGCATTTTCAACCTGTCCTTGGCTGAGTCTGTAATACCTACATGTTTCAAGCAGACCACCATAGTCCCTGTGCCCAAGAACAGCAAGGTAACCAATCTCTATTGCACTCAACACTGCCATTTCCCACCTGGACAAAAATAACACCTACGTGAGAATGCTGTTCATTGACTACAGCTCAGCCTTCAACACCATAGTGCTCTCAAAGCTCATCACTAAGCTAAGGACCCTGGGACTACACACCTCCTTCTGCAACTGGATCCTGGACTTCCTGATGGGCCACCCCCAGATGGCAAGGATAGGAAACAACACATCTGCCATGCTGATCCTCAGCACAGGGGCCCCCGAGTGGTGAGTGCTTAGTCCCCTCCTGTACTCACTGTTCACCCATGACTGAGTGGCCAAGCACAACTCCAACGCCATTATAAGTTTGCCAACGACACAACGATGAGACAGCCTATAGGGAGGAGGTCAGAGACCTGGCAGTGTGGTGCCAGAACAACAACCTCTCCCTCAAAGTGATCAAGACAAAGGAGATAATAGTGGACTACAGGAAAAGGAGGGCCAAGCACGCCCCCATCCGACTGGGCTGTAGTGGAACAGGTTGAGAGCTTCAAGTTCCTTGGTGTCCACATCACCAACAAACTAGTAATAAATAAATAAATAAAAATAGTATGGTCCAAACACACCAAGACAGTTGTGAAGAGGGCCTGACAAGGCCTATCCCCCCCCCCCCCAGGAGACTGAAAAGATTTGTCATGGGTCCTCAGATCCTTAAAAGGTTCTACAGTTGCACCACCGAGAGCATCCTGATGGGTTGCAATAAAGCCTGATGTGGCAGCTGCTCGGCATCCAACCGCAAGACATTACAGAGGGTAGTGCATACCAGGCGGTGTCAGAAGAAAGCCCTAAACATTGTCAAAGACGCCAACTATCCTAGTCATAGACTGTTCTCTCGGCTACCGCACAGCAAGCGGTACCGGAGCACAAAGTCTAGGTCCAAAATGCTTCTTAACAGCTTCTACTCCCAAGCCATAAGACTGCTGAACAACTAATCAAATGGCTACCCAGACTATTCGCTGCTGCTACTCGCTGTTTATTATCTATGCATAGTCACTTTACCTCTACCAAAATGTACATATTACCTCAATTACCTCGACGAAACTGCCACATTATTATTGTTATTTTATTGTTGCTCTTTTAATTTTTACTTTAGTTTACTTAGTAACTATTTTTCTTAACTATTATTTTTCTTAAAAACTGCATTGTTGGTTAAGGGCTTGGAAGTAAGCATTTCATGGTAAGGTAAGCTGTTGTATTCAGGAGCATGTGACAAATACTATTTTATTTTATTTGAAGTTTCAAACCTTGAGTTGACTGTAGATGAGAGTGCACTACTGACACCTGCTGGACACAGTAGGAACAAGTGATGCCTGATGTGAACCTGCTGTGAACAAGAATGTTCACAGCAGCTTTCTTCACAGGCTTTGCTCTTTCGGCGTTCTTGCTGACTGTCTCCAGCGCCACCAGTTTACCAATTATTCTCTACTGCATCTCTTTCAACACACATACATACACATAATACAGTCGTGGCCAAAAGTTTTGAGAATGACAAATATTAATTTTCTCAAAGTCTGCTGAGTCAGTTTGTATGATGGCAATTTGCATATACTCCAGAATGTTATGAAGAGTGATCAGATGAATTGCAATTAATTGCAAAGTCCCTCTTTGCCATGCAAAGGAACTGAATCCCCAAAAAACATTTCCACTGCATTTCAGCCCTGCCACAAAAGGACCAGCTGACTTCATGTCAGTGATTCTCTCGTTAACACAGGTGTGAGTGTTGACAAGGACAAGGCTGGAGATCACTCTATCATGCTGATTGAGTTTGAATAACAGACTGGAAGCTTCAAAAGGAGGGTGGTGCTTGGAATTATTGTTCTTCCTCTGTCATCCATGGTTACCTGCAAGGAAACATGTGCCATCATCATTGCTTTGCACAAAAAGGGCTTCACATGCAAGGATATTGCTGCCAGTAAGATTGCGCTTAAACCAACCATTTATCGGATCATCAAGAACTTCAAGGAGAGCGGTTCAATTGTTGTGAAGAAGGCTTCAGGGCGCCCAAGAAAGTCCAGCAAGTGCCAGGATCTAATAAAGTTGATTCAGCTGTGGGATCGGGGCACCACCAGTACAGAGCTTGCTCAGGAATGGCAACAGGTAGGTGTGAATGCATGTGCACCCACAGTGAGGCGAAGACTTTTGGAGGATGGCCTGGTGTCAAGAAGGGCAGCAAAGAAGCCACTTCTCTCCAGGAAAAACATCAGGGACATACTGATATTCTGCTAAAGGTACAGGGATTGGACTGCTGAGGACTGGGGTAAAGTCATTTTCTCTGATGAATCTGCTTTCCGATTGTTTGGGGCATCCGGAAAAAAGCTTGTTCGGAGAAGACAAGGTGAACGCTACCATCAGTAATGTGTCACGCCAACAGTAAAGCATCCTGAGACCATTCATGTGTGGGATTGCTTCTCAGCCAAGGGAGTGGGCTCACTCACAATTTTGCCTAAGAACACAGCCATGAATAAAGAATGGCACCAACACATCCTCCGAGAGCAACTTATCCCAACCGTCCAGGAACAGTTTGGTGACAAACAATGCCTTTTCCAGCATGATGGAGCACCTTGCCATAAGGCAAAAGTGATAACTAAGTGGCTCTGAGAACAAAACATCGATATTTTGGGTCCATGGCCAGGAAACTCCCCATTGAGAACTTGTGGTCAATCCTCAAGAGGCGGGTAGACAAACAAAAACCCACAAATTCTGACAAACTCCAAGCATTGATTATGCAAGAATAGGCTGCCATCGGTCAGGATGTGGCCCAGAAGTTAATTGACAGCATGCCAGGGTGGATTGCAGAGGTCTTGAAATAGAAGGGTCAACACTGCAAATATTGACGCTTTGCATCAACTTCATGTAATTGTCAATAAAAGCCTTTGACACTTATGAAATGCTTATAATTATACTTTAGTATTCCATAGTAACATCTGACAAAAATATTTAAAGACACTGAGGCAACAGACTGTGAAAATGAATATTTGTCATTCATTTTGGCCACGACTGAACACACACACACAGACTGGGCTCACAGATTATACTTATCAATAGTGATAAATATAACACTTAATAAACTACTTCAATATCAATAAAATATGTTAAGTGTTTCCTGTACTGTTTGTGATCTCTATGACATCAACAGCTGAGGGGGGTTGAGGATTTTCCTCATGACCTAATGGAAATTACAGTATGTCGGTACGCAAACAGTGAGCACATTCAGTTACAACACTAATGCCGTGTTGTTGTTTACCAATAACAGAGCTGCTACAACAGATCATGTAGACAGGAAAAACTCCTAGCCTTGTTAATTACAGATGATGTTTGACCTTGACCGAGACTCCAGAACCAGCCCCAGGCCCATAGTGCACAAGTTGTTCTCAGCAACACTCTCAAAGTATTTCTGACCAAGCAAAAAATGCACAATTAGTGATGCATAAGCATGACTCATGGGCAATATGTTCCCAGTCTTTTTAACTTTCGGCGTTTGGTCAAATGGATATTACCTTATAAGGCGATGACGACATTTGACCTTGATTGAATCTATGACTTCAGAAACTTGACACGTATCCAGCAAGAAGAAACAGGGTTGAAGAGCCCATTTTAGACAAACCACCGCTTCATATACATACACAATGAAGACAGACATTGAACTGTATCTAAATGTCGATGGTACCTGTGGTGCAATTCTTTCACTTTGAGAAGAGTCCTCCTCCTGCTCCACACAGGGGTGGAGAGATGTTGAGAAGTATCCACATGCCACTGCTAGTTCTGTGGAAACAAACACACACTGGAGACAAAAAGTCATTTGCTGGTTCACTTCTGTCAATCTAACAACACACAAATCATGTGTCACGACTTCTCCCGAAGTCTGCTCCTCGTTCGGGCGGCGTTCGGCGTCACCGGCTTTCTAGCCATCGCCGCTCCATTTTTCATATTTCCATTTATCTTGTCTGGTTTTCAGACACGCCTGGTTTTCATTTCCACAATCAATCTATTTGTATTTAAACCCTCTGTTTCCCATCATGTTTTGTGTGTAATTCTTTTCATGTCATACAATGTTCTTTTGCGCTTTACTTTATTGTGCCGTGTTTTTGAGCGCGTTTGTTTTGTTGTGCTCCCGTTTTGGAACTTTAATAAAGTGCGCTTTATTTATCATACTCTGCTCTCCGGCACCTGACTCCGCCTTTATACACACCTTGACATTATGTGAAATCGTAGAACTATTGTGGATATTACTTTGAGCACACATTGTCTCTCGAAGGGTGTCTCAGGGAGAGTTGGAATATGCAAAAAGCACATTTCCAATGCACTGCATATAATACCCACTTGTGTGAAATAATATGAATATAAGCACCCACTAAATTATTATTATTACAGGTAGATTTGATAGGGCATGTAGGGATGGGGTTAGTTCTTGTTTGTCTTGTATAATGACATGTGGAAAGGTTAGGTCTTGGTTGTCCAGTGTATTATACTGAGGTACCTTGTGGCCCTCCTTCCTCATCCCCTCCATGGCCTGGCTCAGATGGTTAAAGATGTCCTTCCTCACCCTCTGACGACCTAGAGCCATGCGCGCGCACACACGCACACACACACACACACACAGACACACACAGACACACACACACACACACACACACACACACACACAAACGAAAGGGACTGATTAAGGGTACGAGTAACTCTCATTACATTACACTACTCATAAATACATATTGTTTTACTGTCACATAGGTGCAGTGAAAGGTGTTGTTATACAGGGTCAGCAATGGTAAAACGGTACCCCTGGAGCAAATTAGGGTTAAGTGCCTTGCTCAAGGGCACATTGGCAGATGTTCACAAACAGTCTATCTTGGTTAGCATCATATGGATCTCTGTGTGCTCTTTCCTTCATATCACTGCAGGTGAGTCCTACAGTAGCTACAGAATATTGTGATATTACATGCATTTTCAACTGTTACTCAGCACAAGTAAAAGTATCAGAGAAATGTATCCCAAAATATCTTGCATGTGTTGAGACATACAAAGTTAGCAGAATATCTTGCAGATTAGTACATCTGAAATTATAAGAGGGATGCTGGTTGCTTTTATAAGTCTGTATTTATCAATACATTTATCAACAGTCAGTCAATACAGATGGATGTCTTGTTTTGTATGGTTTACCCAAAATGTTTTATAGCATAGATCTGTATTGCCTGAAATAAAAACCTCTCAGACCTGTCAATTCATGTTCCAATGTTAAAGAAAATATATTTTGGTATTTGTTTCATTAGTCCACTGTTCATATGGTAAAATGTTTCGCAAGTCAACAATCAAGCTTTCAAGATATAGAACTTTCAAAATACAGAAAGTGTCACAGTATGATGCGTTTTGCAAAAATGTTACAGTAAGAGTTTGTAAACTGGCCATCAATACAAAATCATCTGTAGATACAGTAACTGCCCGGGTCTTATATTTCATGGTGTAGTGTGAATGGAGAAATGTAATCCTGCATTGATGTAAAGAACATTAGAAAATGATAATATTGCTCTGTGTTTCAGCAGGCTGTACTCTATCACACACAATTAGGGCTGTGATGGTCATGACATTTTGTTAGCCTGTGATTGTCAAGCAAATACTGTCGTCTCACGGTAATTGACCGTTAATTAACATAAACACAGCCTCTACTGGCTTCCACACATGACGCAGACCTTAGGAAAATCTACATTTTAAAAAGTTGTCACGTTCTGACCTTAGTTCCTTTGTTTTGTCTTTTGTTTTAGTATGGTCAGGGCGTGAGTTGGGTGGGTTGTCTATGTTATATGTTAAATATTGTGGGAACCTCTCTCTCCACCTCTCACACATCATTAAGGAGGATCATGGGGTGTAAAGGTGTACAATCAAGGATAGAGAAGACAGGAACACATACTGTACATCAGACTCTTTGTAAAAGGTAAGAGATGCATCTCAGGCTTAGATAGCTGTGTATAGAAAATATGACAGGAAGCAACAGTATAAGGCAAACATCTGTACAAACAATTCATGGTTTGTTCCATTAAATATATAAACTATTTCAGATTACTACAGTATATGGCATTGGTAATACTGAAGGCTAGCAGTAATACTGTTAGTAATGGGTAGGCTTAAGTGTTCATGGTAGCAGTTGTGGAGAACCATCATCTAAAATTGATAAAGTAAATAAAACACATGCCTTGTTCCTATTCTGAACTTCAGGCTAAACCTCCCAGAATCACATGGACTAAATTCAGAGATGGACAGAGACCTGAAACGATATCAACCCAGAGTGATCTCTACAAAGGCAGAGTAAAGATGTTTACTGAGAACTCTCCTGGGAACCACTCTCTCCTCCTTTTACATCTAACGAGTGAGGATGAGGGGTGGTACAGGTGCCACATCAGTATTGTAGAAATCAAAGAAATCCAACTCTACGATAAAGGTAAGAGCTCCCACTCCCGAAAAATGAGCCCCAAGATTTAATCTTCAGCTACATAGTATTGACACGGACCTAATGATCCACTTTTCTGTTAGTCAGAGCAAACCAAAACACCCACCACCACCAATAACTCAACCCACAACTAGAACATCCCAACCAACAACTTCCTCTAAAAGTCAGTGTAAATCATTAAAGTGTCTTATATTGCTAACGACTGTTGCTGGTTAAAACCATACTTGTGTGACGATGTGTGAACAAAAAGCTAGATCGATATGCAAGTGATCACAGACTCTCTTTTTAGCGTGGACTGGAAGAGTCACCAAGTCCTGTAGGGACAGACACTTGGGGGACTTCAGAGAAAGCTCAATTTACAATCATTTACATTGTACTGGCTGATCTACCAGTCATTCCCATCATGGCTGGAGTTGCTCTGTACAGATACAGAATAAATCATGGTTACTTGTCCACAATTGCAACCACATAGATAAGCAATGAGTTTAGTTGGGGGAAAGTGACAGGACTTATTGTGTGTATTAAACTCACTGTTATTTTATCCCCAGGAAAGAAAAACAGAGGAGAAAAGTAGCTGGAGCAAAACAGGGGGAAAGAATAACGATAAAAGATAAATAAATGATTTAGAAGCTCTATCTTCTAGGGGTGTCAAATGCATTCCATGGAGGGCCTAGTGTCTTCTGGATTTTGGTTTATCCTTTCAACTACTTACCAATCAGTCACCTTAATTCCCCAATCAAGTACAAGGGAGGAACCAAAACCCACAGATACTCGGCCCTCCGTGAAATGTGTTTGACACGTGCTCTATCACATTGAAAGTGTGGGAATATTAAGATCTGATGAAAGAATGCATCCCATTTATCATTGGGTTATTTATATGAGGACGGTCAATTAGACAAAGTTACTGTTTGTTTCTCATTGTATCTCTCCTCTATAGGATGATCCCTCTGCAATGTATTCCACGGTTGCAGACAGAAACACTGGTTTAGGTGACAAGACAACCACGCCACTCATTACACCAGTAAGATAATGTTTGTGTGCATGTGTTTGTCTTTAAGACTGTTATTGATTAAATCATGCCAAATTCAGTGGGAAAATGAATGTCTCGAGAAAGATTGCATCTCAATCATTGTGCTACTTGTGTGCTAATGGATGTTGCATCTGTATCATGTGTGTATTACGTGTCTCATTGTATTTCTACTCTTCTTCCCTCTTTAGAATGATGATCCCAATGCAATGTTTCTGTGTGAACCGCAGCATACATGACAACAACACTCTACAGTGCACCAGTAAGAGTAAGTGCAGTGTGTGTGTGTGTGTGTGTGTGTGTGTGTGTGTGTGTGTGTGTGTGTGTGTGTGTGTGTGTGTGTGTGTGTGTGTGTGTGTGTGTGTGTGTGTGTGTGTGTGTGTGTGTGTGTGTGTGTGTGTGTGTGTGTGTGTGTGTGTGTGTGTGTGTGTGTGTGTGTGTGTGTGTGTGTGTGTGTGTGTGTGTGTGTGTGTGTGTGTGTGTGTGTGTGTGTGTGTGTGTGTGTGTGTGTGTGTGTGTGTGTGTGTGTGTGTGTGTGTGTGTGTGTGTGTGTTAGTATAAATACACTGAGTGTACAAAATTAAGAACAGCCTCAATTTGTCGGGGCATGGACTTTACAAGGTGTCGAAAGCATTCCACAGAAAAGACGGCCTGTGTTGACTCCAATGCTTCCCACAGTTGTGTCAAGTTGGATGTCCTTTGGGTGGTGTTACACGGTCTAGTCAGAGCGCTGTTAAGTTCTGTATTAGTACTCCCGTTTATTGTTGGCCATCCTCACTTTACATTTATGAAATGACAGATTGGCAGATTGATGGTCATTTTGTCATGGATAAGATTATCATGGTCAAATGAACTATGATTCCATAAAAAATTGACATTTTGAGAAGAGCTGACTATAAGGAGAGGAGAATGACTAGTTAGAGAAAAAGGAGAAGCAGCGAGGTATGTAACCAGATGTGGGGTGAGAGTCAGGACATACCATTCACACTCTACTTTTACTTCCCATGTCACATAGGTACACATATTGTCAGTCTACACTCACAGGGAAGAGGAGCGACAAACTCAGTCCTTCTCTCAACACACACACACACACACAGAACATACCGTTTCTGTCTTTCAACATCAGGAGACCGTCATCATCATGTGGATCTCTGTGTTTCTGATCAGCTCAATCCTTCACATTACTGCAGGAAATGACGGTGAGTCCTACTGTCTTAACCTGTATGTGGTCATGGAGACCTCACTGTTACTGAAAAAAAATGTGGGAAAAAATACTAATGCGTTTAGTATACAAAGTGTACACAATCGCATAAAGTGTTGCTTGTTGCTCTTACTCTGGGGAGATTGTTTATCAAGTCATCCTTCTGCAGTTCATAAACAATATTTATGGCATATTTTTTTTACTTGTGGTCAAATAAACCTCTGATTTACTTTGGATAAAAGTGTCTGCTAAATGGCATGTGTGGATTCTGTTGCAGATCTCTCAAATAATTGCTCATAGTTTCAGACTTCATTTTAGAAAGCACTGCCCATAATGGATTGTGCTGTGTACATGCAGAATTGTAATAATACTCATAGTAATAAGAATGATGTTGCTCTGTGTTTCAACAGGCTGTACTCTGTCAGGCACTAACCATCCACTGCAGGAGATCACTGCGTTCACAGGCCAGTCTGTTCTCCTGCCCTGCTCCTGTACTGTACGTCAGTTTGATACCCCCAGACTCACCTGGACTAAATTAACCCTAGGTCAGGAGCCTGTGATATTAACCCAGAGTGATCTCTACAGAGACAGAGTGGAGCTGTTAAATAGAAGACACCCTGGGAACCTCTCTGTCCTCCTCTCACACCTCACTCAGGATGATCAGGGGGATTACAGATGTACAATCGAGGATAGTGACAACTGGGACATAGCGAGGGACATCAGACTCTATGTTAAAGGTAAAATATTCATCTCAGGCTTAGACGGCTGTATATAGAACGTGTAACAGTAGAAGGCAAACATCTGTACAAAACCATTCATGGTTTGGTCCATCAAATATATAAGCTATTTCAGATTACTACAGTATATGGCATTGATAATACTGAAGGCTAGCAGTAATACTGTTAGTAATGGGTAGTCTTACGTGTTCATGTTAGCAGTTGTAGAGAGCTACCATCATCTAAAATTGATCAAGTAGGTTTCCCTCAACAAATTGCTCTGTTTTGTTGTGGAAAATTACATAATTAGTCATGCTATCCTGTGTTTTACTGCTTAAATAATAGTCTCTTGTTATGTGTTAGTGTTTTTTCTAACCTGATATAAACTTGTCTTGGTGTGACTTAGTCATAAGACTGGTCTTACAGCTAAGCGACATTTAGGTGCCACCGCAGCATGTGAAATCCTGTGGGTTTACTATCTATAGAAAGTCACATGTATGGAACCTTGCAGAAAGGAGTAAAATATAGTGTTTGTTGTTGTGAATGCAGTTAGATGTATGAGCCCTCTGGCTATCAACCTTGTACTATCTTAAGTTTACACAGACATTGAATGACCTTTTACACACAATCTGCTGACTGCCACATATACAGAAAGGGGTTGTATGTTTTTCTCTATAAAAGCATTGAACCAGCAGTGTTGAACCAGCACTGTTCGTTGAGCTTTTCAACTATGCACTGTTTAATGGATAGGTGATTCTCCATTTTTGCAAATCTTATAATAAAGTGTTGTTTGAAAGAATCTGCAGTCTCTCTTCCCTTTGATTAGATATTCCACGACAGTTTCAACAGGCTGCACATTGTCAGGTGTCCAATCAAGGATAGAGAAGACAGGAACACATACAGGGACATCAGAAGAAAAGAGACTTAGAGTCTCAGGCTTAGATGGATGTGTATAGAAAGTATGACAGGAAGCAACAGTATACGGCAAACATCGGTACAAACAATAAGTACAGTCCATAAAAATATATCAGCTTTTTCAGATGACGATTTATGTACAAGAAGAATAGCAGCAATACTGTTAGTAATGGGTAGTCTTATGTGTTCATGGTAGAAGTTGTAGAGAACTACCATCTAAAATGAAGAAAAGTAAAGTAAGTATAACACATTTCTACGTGTTTCAACAGGCTGCAGTTTGTCAGACTCTAACCAACTGGAGATAGTTCGATCCCCGGGCCAGTCTGTGCTCCTGCCCTGCTCCTGCAATGAACTCCAGGCTAAACCTCACAAACTGACATGGACTAAACTCTCCGCTATACCATTAACCAAGCGTGATCTCTACAGAGACAGAGTGGCAATGTTTAATACTGAGAGCTCTCCAGGGAACCTCTCTGTCCTTCTCTCATTCATCACTAAGGAGGATCAGGGGTGGTACAGGTGTACAATCAACAACCAAGACACTAGAGACATACATATCACTGTTGAAGGTAAGAGATCTGATAATGATCCATTTTATGAGTGTTGTCTGCACACTGAAAAACAAGCACTGCATTCACCATTTTAAGTTGACTTGTTCATGCTCATATAAGATGTGCATAACAAAAAAAGTCTGTAAGGGGATAAAGACCTTTCCAGAGACTACAAAAGCACCACCAACAACTGCTTCTAATGTTCAGTTTATGTCCAATTAATATCATGAAATTATACTCCACAGGCAGAATATTTCAAGGAAATTATTCAAATGTCTCAAAATTACACACATCTGCGACTGGTTTCTATCAAATTGTCATTACATTTTCTGTCTGACAGGTTCGAATTGATGACATTTGAACAAAAAACTACATCCGCATACACGCTGACCACAGTATTCTGTTTTGCAGCGAGCAAAGCTCCCTGTTATACTGTAGACTGACTAAACATGTCCATATCCTGTAGGAACAGACACAGTGAGGACGTCAGGAGAAGCTCCATCTGCATCCTCTCTGCAAAACAATACAATCCAATACGTCTTAATGGCTGTCCTACCAGTCATACTGATCATCGCTGGAATGGCTTTGTACATATACAAGAGAAACACAAGTATTTATCCACAATTGCAACCACTAAAAAAAGCCATGTGGGAATGTGGGAATGGTTCATTTTGTGTATTAAACTCTGTTTTTTTTATCCCAGGAAAGAAAACCACAGGGAATAATAGTAGAGGGAGCAAAACAGGAGGAGAGAATAATGACGAGGTTAATGAATCATTTAGAAGCTCTAAAACAGTGAGAGTGATGGGGAATGAAGATGGAAAGAACACATCCCACGTATCATTGTGTTGTTATATGGTCAAGGGTTCAAAGTTACTGTACGTGTGCCTTATTTTCTGTCTCCTAGGATGATCCCACTGCAATGTATTCCATGGTTGCGGACAGAAACACTGGTTTAAGCATCAACACAACACCACTTGGTGCACTAGTAAGAGAATGTCTGTGTTTGTTTGTTTGTTTGTTTTTAAGACTGTTCCTCGATTTAAATCGTGTCAAATTTAGTGGGAAAATGAAGGTCTCAAAAAAGATGACATCTCAATCCCTGTGCTATTTGTGTGCTAATGAATGTTGCAACGACATTATACAGTATGTATCTTCCCTCTCTAGGATGATCCCAATGCAATGCATGCTACGGTTCAACACAGAAACGCCAACCAAGAGGATACAACTACACCACTCAGTGCTCCAGTAAGAGAAAGTTTAGTGTGTGTGTGTGTGTGTGGTAGTATAAGCGTTATATATCATGTAAAATAGTGTGAATTTGTGCATCCCCAGATGTTAGCAGCATTGCCTGTGTCTCTGAATGTATCTTGTGTTTCTTATTGTCCCTTTTATATAGGATGATCCCTCAGTGATATACTGCACCATCGTCCACATGACAGGAAAAGGGAAGGCAGCAGTGAGTCTGGAGAACAGTGGAGAAATAGAGTACGCCAGTGTCAAGACAGGCAGATCCTCCTAGAGCCACTATACAAGGCTCACAGCCTGATAATACAGAGAGATCTCTAACAGTATTGTGCCCGGTATCGTGAGGCTTTATCTGGCGCACTTAACTATAAATATATTTCACTCTCCAATAACACATGTTTAGTGGTTAACTGGGCACAGGACATCAGGGGCGGGTTTACCTATGCTAACATATGGAATTGTTTTAAGATGGTGATACTATCGTTTAGCTACTTTTTTTTTGTGAAGCAGAGACATGCATAGTGCCTTGAATGGCTTGTGATTTACCTAGTTCCCTTTTTATATTGCTGTTTTGTAATAGAGACGCATGACTTCAGCCATTTAAAAAAAAAGGGAGATGTGGTTTGATGTGTACATCTTTCGCAATCACTATTGCAAGAAGTTTCATTGGTGGCTATTCAAACTGATATATCACCCATTTTAACATATGAATCTTATCTTTCTGCCAAATAGCTGGTACACCTTGAAGAATTCATAATCCTTTAAGTTGACAACAAAAATGTAAAATGTTTGTATTTTTAAGCCTGAGTTTGTTACAGCCAACTATCTTCGTAAAAACAACCTATTGTCGAAACCAGTCAGTTAGCTACTTCCTCTTTGGTCTAATGGACAAATCACAAATTGTTGTATTCCTGAACAAGAAAAGCACTCTAGCAATGTCATCAACTGAAGCATATGCTTTTAAAGTGCACAACGAACAGGGAATGTCATGTTAAAGTGTGTATGTTTCTGTACAGACAGTATCTCCATTTGACAAAGTCAGATTTTCCAATTACTTACTTCATCACACTCCCACAGACCACAAACAGATGGCCATCTACAGTATCTTTTGCAATATACAAATATCCGATATGTCAGGGTATTTTTTAAAGCTAAATACCTGTTTCTGCTTCTTCATTATGGGGTAATGTGTGTAGACTGATGAGGGGAAGAATTATTTGATCAATGTTAGAATAAGGCTGTAACGCAACAAAATGTGGAAAAAGTCAAGGGGTCTGAATACTTTCCAAATGCACTTATCAAATCCTGTTTTTGATATGTCCTCATTCTCAGCACTAACATGTCTGTGACTTTTCCTTTTAAAGATGATAATATTAACATGCTGATGTAGTAGACCCTTTTATCCAAAGCAACTAACACGAAGTAAACATATTTAGTAGCCTATATGTAGCCCATGGGCAAGTGGCTAACCTTGTGGATGTTGCTAACCCTATGCTGATAAACTTCACAAAACAAGTGTGAATTAACTGTTTTTGCCTTTCTCTTAAACATTGTGTGGAATCTTTATTATTGGGTTATTATCCCTAGCTACTAAGTGTACCATGTTACGAAGTACAAGAAATACAACAGGAAATGGCAAGTTGTAACTCTAAATCCAACAGGGGATTATTGGTGAAAACCCATCAGAACAGACACAAGTCAAACACATTGAGGTGATTTGACCAATAAAATGAAAAGGAAAGGGTAGAACATTAAGAAGAGATTAGGATTAAACAGCTGGAGAAGAAGGGCGTTTGGTGGTAATAATGTGTTCCAGGCATTTGTTCTTGCTGAGCGTGGTGTGTGCTCCCAGCTGCTGGAGATACGTAGGTCTCCAATGCCATGCAGTAGGTACGCCAGTCCTTGCCCATGACCAAGAAAACTACAGAGCAGAGCAATTATTGTAAAGTATTGCACTTCTAACCAATAAAGAACATCGTTGCAAAGTTTGAGACAATTCTGTTTCAAGACATTTTTAAGATATGTAGTGTCACATCAAATCAAATTAAATCAAAGTGTATTTGTCACCTGCGCCGAATCCACAGGTGTAGACCTTACAGTGAAATGCTTACTTTACAAGCCCTTTACCAACAATGCAGTTTTAAGAAGAAAAAAAAGTAAGAGATAGCATAACAAATAATTAGACAACATAGTAAAAAGCAATTTCTGGGCTATATAAAGGGGATGCCAGTACATAGTCAATGTGCACGGGCACCGGTGTGGAGGTAATTGAGGTACTTATGTACAAGTAGGTAGAGGTATTCAACTGGCTATGCATAGATAATAACAGAGAGTAGAAGCAGCGTGGGGGGGGCAGTCTATGACTAGGGTGGCTGGAGTCTTTGACAATTTGTAGGTCCTTCCTCTAACACTGCCTGGTATGGAGGTCCTGGATGACAGGAAGATTGGCCCCGGTAATGTACTGGGCCATACGCACTACCCTTTGTAGTGCCTTGCGGTCAGAGGCCGAGCAGTTGCCATACCAGGCAGTGATGCAACCCGTCAGGATGCTCTCGATGGTGCAGCTGTAAAACCTTTTGAGGATCTGAGGACCCATGCCAAATCAATTCAATCTCCTGAGGGGGAATATATTTTGTCGTGCCATCTTCACGACTGTCTTGGTGTGCTTGGACCATGTTAGTTTGTTGGTGATGTGGACGCCAAGGAACTTGAAGCTCTCAACCTGCTCCACTACAGCCCGTCGATGAAAATGGGGGCGTGCTCAGTCCTAGTTTTCCTGTAGTCCACAATCATCTCATTTGTCTTGATCACGTTGAGGGAGAGGTTGTTGTCCTTGCACCACACGGTCAGGACACTGACCTCCTCCCTATAGGCTGTCTCATCGTTGTCGGTGATCAGGCCTACCACTGTTGTGTCATCAGCAAACCTAATGATGGTGTTGGATTCGTGCCTGACAGTGCAGTCATGAGTGAACAGGGAGTACAGGAGGGGACTGAGCATGCACCCCTGAGGGGCCCCCGTGTTGAGGATCAGCGTGGCGGATGTGTTGTTATCTACCCTTACTACTTGGATGCGGCCCGTCAGGAAGTCCAGGATCCAGTTGCAGAGGGAGGTATTTAGCCCCAGGATCCTTAGCTTAGTGATTAGCTTTGAGGGCACTATGGTGTTGAACGCTGAGCTGTAGTTAATGAATAGCATTCTCACATAGCCGTTCCTTTTGTCCAGGTGGGAGAGGGCAGTGTGTGGTGCAATAGAGATTGCATCATGTGTGGATCTGTCGGTGCGGTATGCAAATTGAAGTGAGTCTAGGGTTTTTGGGATAATGGTGTTGATGTGAGCCATGACCAGCCTTTCAAAGAATTTCATGGCTACAGACCTGAGTGCTACGGATCAGTAGTCATTTAGGCAGGTTACCTTAGTGTTCTTGGGCACAGGGACTATGGTGGTCTGCTTGAAACATGTTTGTATTACAGACCCAGACAGGGAGAGGTTGAACATGTCAGTGAAGACACTTGCCAGTTGGTCAGCGCATGCCCAGAGTACACATCCTGATAATCCGTCTGGCCCACCGGCCTTGTGAATGTTGACCTGTTTCAAGGTCTTACTCACATCGGCTGCCCAGAGCCTGATCACACAGTCGTCCGGGAACAGCTGATGATCTCATGCATGTTTCAGTGTTACTTGCTTCGAAGTGAGCATAGAAGTTATTTATCCCGTCTGGTAGGCTCGTGTCACTGGGCAGCTCTGGGCTGTGCTTCAATTTGTAGTCTGTAATAGTTTGCAAGGCCTGCCACGTCTGACAAGCATCGGAGCCGGTGTAGTACGATTCAACCTTAGTCCTGTATTGACGCTTTGCCTGTTTGATGGTTTGTCGGAGGGCATAGCGGGATTTCTTATAAGCTTTCGGGTTACAGTCCCGCTCCTTCAAATGGGCAGCTCTACCCTTTTGCTCAGTGCGAATGTTGCCTGTAATCCATGGCTTCTGGTTTGGGTATGTACGTACAGTCACTGTGGGGACGATGTCCTCGTTGCACTTGTTGATGAAACCAGTGACCGATGTGGTGTATTCCTCAAAGCCATCGGAAGAACCCCGGAACATATTCCAGTCTGGCTAGCAAAACAGTCCCGTAGTTTAGCGTCTGCTTCATCTGACCACTTTTTTATAGATCGAGTCACTAGTGCTTCCTGTTTTAATTTTAACTTGTAAGCAGGAATCAGGAGGATAGAGTTATGGTCAGATTTGCCAAATGGTGGGTGAGGGAGAGCCTTGTACACTTCTCTGTGTGTTGAGTAAAAATGGTCTAGATTTTTTTCCCCCTCTGGTTGCACATTTAACATTCTGATTGAAATTAGGTCAAACTGATTTAAGTTTCCTTGCATTAAAGTTACCGGCCGTGAGGAGCGCCACTTCTGGATGAGTGTTTTCCTGTTTTCTTATGGCGGAATACAGCTCATTGAGCTCATTTAGACAGTGCCAGCATCTGTCTGTGGTGGTTTGGAGACAGCATCGGAAAATACAGATGAAAACTGTCTAGGTAGATAGTGTGGTCTACAGCTTATCATGAGATACTCTACCTCAGGCGAGCAAAACTTTGAGACTTCCTTAGATATCGTGCACCAGCTGTTGTTTACGTAAATGCATAGGCCCCCACCCCATGTCTTACCAGAGGCTGCTGTTCTGTCCTGCCGATAGAGTGTATAACCCGCCAGCTGTATGTTCTTAATGTCGTCGTTCAGCCACGACTCTGTGAAACATAAGATATTCTAGTTTTTAATGTCCCATTGGTAGGATATAGGTGCTTTCAGTTCGTCCCATTTATTTTTCAGCAATTGAACATTAGCTAGCAGAACAGAAGGCAAGGGCAGGTTTGCCCCTCTTATCCTGATCCTCACAAGGCATCCTGATCTCTTTCCGCGAAACCTGCGTTTCCTTTTCCAGCGAATCACAGGGATCTGGGCCTGGTCGGGTGTCCGTAGTATATCCCTCGCGTCCGACTCATTGAAAAACTCCTCATCCAATTTGAGGTGAGTAATCCCAGTTCTGATGTCCAGAAACTCCTTTCTGTTATGCTGGTGAATGAGGACCCAAAAGCGACTTAACGAAAACAGAGTCTTTATTCCAGTATAAGACAAAAGTAATAATCCTGGATATAACAAGGAGAAAACAAAACAGGAAAAACTTAAATCCACTCGTAGTAGCGAGGACTGACTGGAGACTCGACCATAGACTGCAGGTTGCTTAGGGAAGGCACCGACCGTAGCAGACTAAGACACCTGCTCACACGCAGCATCTGAAGAAGACAAAACACGACAGGGCGAGACCAGGACACAGAACAGCGAACATCATACAAGGATCCGACAAGGACAGAAGCGGAAAACAAGGGGAGAAATAGGGGTTCTAATCAGAGGGAAAAATAGGGGACAGGTGTGAAAAGAGTAAATGAGTGAGTTAGGAGAATGAGGAACAGCTGGGAGCAGGAACGGAACGATAGAGAGAAGAGAGAGAGGGAGGGGGAGAGAGAGGGATAGAAAGAGGGAACGAACCTAATAAGACCAGCAGGGGGAAACGAACAGAAGGGAAAGCACAAGGTCAAGACAATATATGACAAAACATGACACTTTCGGTCATAAGAGACATTAGCAGCAACATTATGTACAAAATAAGTTACGAACAACGTGAAAAGACAAACAAAATAGCATGGTTGGTTAAGAGCCGATAAGACGACAGCCCTACCCTTCGGCGCCATCTTCCTCAACACAGCAATCAATAATATAGATTAATAGGGTCAAAATAGGCTCTAGGTAAGTGAAATATTTGTATTAAAAATACATTCCAAGTTGTTTGGTTGGTACATTTACCTGAGGCTTGGCTGGTAGAGGAGGAAACTAGAGGGAGACGAAGTCACATTAGTTCTATTGAGGCTTGCATTATTTAACGTTATTCCCTTTTACTTGATTTGAAAATAATTTAGCAGATTGAAGCTTTATATAGGTTTGTTTGTTAGGGTCAGTGTCCATAATGAGACAGGGATACTAACGATAACACCCAGTATCACAGGCACCTCCTTCTGAGAGAACAGACACTGCTGCATAGCCCTCGTGAGTCCTGGCCACATGGTTCTCCCCACTGTCTGACAACTGGGACACAGAGAGACAGATAGAGAGAGAGAGAGAGAGACAGAGGGAGCGAGGTAGATAGAGAGACCTCCCCCCAATATGGATGTGAAGTTTTTCTTGATTCGTCAGGGATCCTTGTATGTTTGTGTTTTTGTATTTGACAATACATTTAGCCTATCCATGCTCCCCTTCAACACTCATTCTAATGTTACAACTCTTAACTGCCTTTTTCAAATTACCCCCCACACTTTCTTTTCACTCCAAAAACACTCATCTGCTCAGACCCGTATGCTTGCACTCCCATCCCTAGTGTCTGCATTTTTGTTTGCCACTTGGCCTTAAATTGTACCAATTTGTTTTTCTCAGTCGCCCATGCCATTTCAATATTTCAATATTTAATCCTTCGATTTTTCCATTGCGTCAATGATGGCAGATTGATTGATTTCCAAGTTTTTAGTATACATTTTTTCAAGATCAGTGATGAGAAGAGAATCGTCCAACCCACCGGGTATCTCACTACACCCCCATATGCCTTGTCTTGAAATATGCAGACAGATGGATTAAAAGTAAGTTTACCTTGTAATACTTCTGACAGCAAACTTTATAGCTCTGCCCACAACTTCCAGACTTTATAGCATTCCCAGAAAGCTTGGATTATTGAGTCATTATGAGTTTTACACATGAAACATGCCTGCCTGTTGTGCTGTATAATTTGTAAAATTGTGTCTCTTGTATAATACATTCTATACATTAGTTTATACTGGATGAAGTACATTGTGTTAACTGAAATATCGTTAGTTTTGCTCTAACTTTCCCTTCATCTTGTGCCAACATCAATATTTGTAAATCTTGGTTTCAATAGTTTATATTTTTTCCTAAGAGACTGTCAGTTTGAAATGCTCTCTGCATGGTTTTGTATATCTTCCCTATCATATGAACATCCTTTTTGACTCAGATAAGATTCCCTCAAGGTTGCTCTGATGTCCAAAATAATTCAAATCAAAATTCTGTGATATGTAACTTTTAAGTTTCATGTATTTGAAACTATCTACATTGGTCAGTCCAAAATCACTTTTTAATTCTGTTGCGGAAATACATGTACAGTGGGGCAAAAAAGTATTTAGTCAGCCACCAATTGTGCAAGTTCTCCTGCTTAAAAAGATGAGAGGCCTGTAATTTTCATCATAGGTACACTTCAACTATGACAGACAAAATTAGGAAAAAGAAATCCAGAAAATCACATTGTATGATTTTTCATGAATTTATTTGCAAATTATGGTGGAAAATAAGTATTTGCTCACCTACAAACAAGCAAGATTGTCTCAATATCCACTGACAGCTGATCGCAGGCGTGCTTGCAGGCATTATGAGCTATGTGAGCTGGGCAATTAACTTTCAGAATGCGATTGTTGGCACTGCTCAATAACTGGTAAATGGAGAGGTGTTTTCCAATTTTTCGAGTTTCCGCAGTAGCGTCATGAAGAATGCACCGATATTGCTAGCACCTTTAGCTAGCGTGGCCTTGTGCATTTCTGTGGATGCATGCTGAGTTTGGTCAATCTCCCCTCCATGGCCAATTGAGAATTCCCGACGCATAAAGTACAGAAAGCTTTCGTTGAGTCACTGACGGGTTTAAGCCATGTATTTTTTGCTTCACATTGTTTGTTGTAGCTGCAGTCATTTTTGCAGGTTTATCCATATTTCCTTGATATGCCAAACCGACTGAACAATAACAGAAATTACATTGCAGGAATTGGCGCGTTTATGCTATACTGTGATTGGATGAATATACGGGACAGGGGAGATCCCGTATGGGTCAACTCAATGTATCCCAATATCAGGGACATCCCGGCTATTAAGGGACATTTGGCAACCCTAGAGGAGCACCCTTCTTAAACAAACATTCATCTGTGCTGCTTGGTCATTTTGTCATTAAGGCAGCATGGTGCATCGTCCAGAAACATCTCTTTTCCATCAAATATATTTTCACATTTTCTAACTAGTTTTCATTGGAAAGGCAGATAAAGCGTTTATCAAAAGCAACCACTTCTGCATGGAAAAACACAGAATCCTACTTATTTCTACAAGTGCTTAATTAGTCTACTCACTTTTGTTTTGAGCTGACTTCACCTTCAGACAGAGCAGGGCACCTGGCTCACGCTCAAATAGAATGCAGTCATTGCAAAACACGCTAACATGGGCAGCCGGGCGAGATTAATCAAACCCCCTCACTGATTGAGATAGGTGTGTGTCCACCCCAACGTGCTGCATGTCATGATGACACTCACCTGCCTTGAACAATGAGAAGAGTTGAAATAGACAAAATGGTGGCGTACACATTGTTGGGATCCTTCTAGTACAGCGTTTGCAGGAGTAGTATTCAGGGGAATGGGAAGGTGGACGGAAAAGGAAGTGAGACAGTGGATGATGGTTGGATGAGTGAACGTGTTTGAAATGGAAAAGCGTTGCGGCAGATATTGATAAAGAAGAATATCAAGACGAAGCAGTGGCTTTATAAGTGTGATGCACTGTTGAACTCCACATCCCGAGGGGTTCGTGCTGATTGTAGGTAGATTGTGACAGCCGGTTAAATGAGCAAGATGTAGGTCAGGAGATGTGCAGTATTATCATAAGGAGACGTATACTTGGAATAAGGAGGAGGAATGGAGGGTAACAGAGAGGCAGAGGAGAGTGAGAGAGAGTGATGAAGATGGTGAGCTCCAGTCAGTTAAAAATGGTGGGAAAAAAAGAGCGATGGTTTGTTAAAAGAAAAATGGTAGAAAGTGTGTTAGCAGAGTGAGATTGAGACAGGACAAGAAATGGAAGTGAATGAGGGCTTAGTATCAGAGGTGGTAGGTGTGGTGAAGTTCTCGGAGCCCGAGGCTTGCACCGAGTGTCAGGATAAAGAAGAATCTTTGACAGTGGGAGTGGAAAAAGTGGACCCTTGCCTTTTGGCTGATCCATGTTGGTTTCAGGGTGGGTGAAATCAGAGTTGGGTGCTGTGGAATCGGTGAGGGTAACCAAAAGTGGTCTTGTGATAATTGTCTTTCTGCTGGTCAGAGGGAGCAGTTCGCTCCGCGTTAAACGAATGGGGGCAAGAAATTGTTTTGCTCTCAAGAAAAGGCTGCCATTGAAAGGAGTGATTACTGGGGTAGCGGTAAATGTGAAAGTTTACCAACTGAAGGGGAAGATTCCCGGCATTTGTGATGCTTGTCGTTTGGTGCGACGCAGACTGGGTGGTGTGAGTGGTGAAACAGAAGAGACGTTGTCTGTTGTTGAGTCTTTGCCTGACAAATTGACGTTAGGATACATAAGTTATCCTGTACGAGCTTTTGTGCCGAATACATTACGATGTTACAGGTGTCGAGCTTATGGGCATGTGGCAGCAGTGTGTAGGAGGGCAGTTCAAAGGTGTGAAAAGTGTGCCGAAGGGCATGAGACAAAGGAACGTGTAGCATTGGGAAAAGTAGTGATACAGTATGTGTTAATTGTAGGGGTGCCCATGGGGCTGGGGATCAAACATGTCCTGTGCGCGAGAGAGGCAGGTTGAGCTTTCCGGGGTTAGAGTAGTGCAGAAGTTTTCATATGCTGAGGCAGTGAAGGAAGTAGAGGAAGATGAGTCAAGGGGAGGGATCCTGAGAGGAGTGGTGTGAGTAGTATATCTGTACCTGTACAGTACATAGTCCAACAAGTGATATGTTTCAGTAAGATTGGATTTTTTTGCATTTCTAGCAATGGTTATCAACTGTACTGCAGGGACGGAACGTACGTCGCAGATAATTGAGGTTGTTGTGGCAGCTGCAGAGAGGCATTTGGGTGCACGAGACTCGACGTCAGAAGAGTTACAGGGTGTGTTAAGTGGTGGTGTCCCATCCTTTCAGGCTGTTTGCCTGAAGTAGGACTAAATAGATTTAAATAGTGGAGTAGGGTGGTGTTTTAAAAATATAGATATGTTTTAGTGAGTTTAGTTTTAGGGTATTGGTAGGGTATTTGCTTATTCATTCTTTCAAGCAAAGTATAAGGGAGTTATTAAACTCCAGTCTAGTAGGTGGCAGTAATGCAACATTTATTGGATGTCAACCACTGTTAAACTTCATCAAAGTACACATTGTTGGATTACTTCATGGAGCAAAACATTTCTTAAATGTAATAACGGAGCATTTTCTACATTCAAATGAACCCCCTGCAACTAGACTTGGAAGTTTAGAAGACATGTTGTCTTCCAAGTCGGTAATTGAGAAAGTATTACCAAGTAAAGGTTGGTTGAACATTTGTGCTATGATTAACATTACATTTGAGTCATTTGGCAGACGCTTTTATCGAGAACGACTTACAGTTTTGCATTCAGACTTGAGATAGGAGGGACAACCACAAATCACAGTCATAGTAAGTAGCCCTCCAGACGCAGAGACCCTCCAGATGCAGGCTGGACGGGAACGGAGGGGAGCTGGGGGTGCAGGCGGCCCTCTCACCCCAGCCCCTGGAGTACAGGTTTCTGGAGGAGGAAAACTTTTTAAATTTTAAGATTAAATGTGACAAGTTATATAATTACCCAAGCTCTGCTGGTACCTAAACGGTTATTTCAGCTTTCAGTTAAAGCTTTTTAAGCTATGAAGCACAGGGAAAGACTCTCTTCACGCCACTTCGATACCAAGGTGACTTTTTCGTACCAGGTTAAGAGAATTGACACAGAAGGTTAGGCAAATTAATGCAGCAGGTTAGGAGAATTAATAATAATATAATAATATATGCCATTTAGCAGACACTTTTATCCAAAGCGACTTACAGTCATGTGTGCATATAAAATAGCAGGTTAGTGAAAATTCTCTCCTAACCTGCTATGAAAGTCCCATGAAGCACCACCGCCAGCAATGCATCTTGGTCTTGTTTTCCAGCTGCACGCACCCCCTACCCCCACTTTCTTCACGCAGGTACAGGGTCACCTGTCCTCCTGCAGGCCCCGTTGTGTCGGAATCTTCTTCTATGGTATATTGGCAATGGTATATCGCCACCTACTGTGCGGGATGGAAACAGGATTCCCAAAAATGAAACAAAATACCAATAAATAATAAAAATATACATGTATATAAAAATAAATTAACTAAAATAAAACTACCAAAGAATAAACAAAATCAAAGTTTTCTGTTAAAAATGTAACAGATCTGATACCTACACAGGCTCAAGGGGAACCTGGGAGAGCGGGTCTTCCAACTTCAGTACCCATTAAGCCCCAAAAACGTTTCTGCCGCAGCCACAATGTCCAGTTTCTTAGACTTCTTTGAGACTTGAGCCGTACAGTTTATAACTGTGGCAACGAATGCCACAAAATCCATATTTTGACAGGCAGGAAACATTTACTACAGGCTGTGGCATATCCACTACCATATCTTCACTAGCATCACTTGTATTCTCAATTATTATCACTCTGACAGACTCCACTTGTCCCAGCGCATACTTAACCATTTAACAGCTCAAACGTGTTCACATATGCATCCTTACTCAACAAACGCATTACAACAAGAAGTGATTCATTATCATTCATACACGTATCCTCCACTCCAATTTTATTTTTGTTCAAGTTTTCACTACTATTGTTGTCAATTCAAAACATGTCTTCACCAACTTTGCTCGACGCGCTGCTTGATTCGAACACAGCATCCACTTCTGCCATCTTTTCCCTCGTTTCGAAATCACCCCACAAGAGGCGCTCTGATGTCGTTATTAGCACAGGCAGTCGGTAGTGGAAAGACAGGAAGAAGAGAGATCATGATACAGAAAGCAGTGGGACGTCTAGTAAAGAAAATATAAAGAGGGCCAGGATAGGAAGCAAGAGTAGTGATGTGTTGGAGTGGAAAGTGGTGCTAGTGTTGAGAGGGCTTCACTTACACGCTATTCGACTAACTAATGCTGTAGATTAAGAGGTAGGTGAAGTGAAATTAGCCCGGTTCATTGGAAATGGTAGATTGTTAATATTGTGTGATAGCCAGGCTCAGCAAGAGAACATTTTGAAAATGGAAAAGCTTAATGGGAAGAAGATTAAAAGTCATGTCCCTGGTGCTTATCCTAGATTGAGGGCAGTCATCACTGGGGTCCCAATATCTGTGTTCGTAGATTATATTAAAAAGATATAGGCTCAGTCATGATGTAAGGTTATCAATACGACCCGGGTTGTGGAAAGCAGAAATGCCAGGTTGAGGGTATTGTGGAGATGACAAAATAGATATTGGTGTTAACAGATGTTACTGTTGGTTGTTGACATGCTGAGCAATCCTAAGGGTGGAGTGTTTCAGCATGATATAGATCAATTTCAATGAGGTTGGGGAGGTGTTTTGGGGGGAGGGTGTGGAGCCCTTACTGCTGCTCGATCATCCTATTTTTCTAACGTAATTGAGGAAAAAAAGAACAATCCGATATTCCTTTTTGATACTGTCGCAAAAGCAAACTAAAAAGCAGCATTCCCCAAGAGAGGATGACTTTCACTTTAGCAGTGATAAATTCATGAACTTCTTTGAGGAAAAGATTATGATTATAAGAAAGCAAATTACGGACTCCTCTTTAAATCTGCGTATTCCTTCAAAGCTCAGTTGTCTTGAGTCTGCACAACTCTGCTAGGACCTAGGATTAAGAGAGACGCTCAAGTGTTTTAGTACTATATCTCTTGACACAATGATGAAAATAATCATGGCCTCTAAACCTTCAAGCTGCATACTGGACCCTATTCCAACTAAACTACTGAAAGAGCTGCTTTCTGTGCTTGGCCCTCCTATGTTGAACATAATAAATGGCTCTCTATCCACCGGATGTGTACCAAACTCACTAAAAGTGGCAGTAATAAAGCCTCTCTTGAAAAAGCCAAACCTTGACCCAGAAAATATAAAAAACTATCGGCCTATATCGAATCTTCCATTCCTCTCAAATTTTTTAGAAAAGGCTGTTGCGCAGCAACTCACTGCCTTCCTGAAGACAAACAATGTATACGAAATGCTTCAGTCTGGTTTTAGACCCCATCATAGCACTGAGACGGCACTTGTGGTGGTAAATGTCATTTTAATGGCATCGGACCGAGGCTCTGCATCTGTCCTCGTGCTCCTAGACCTTAGTGCTGCTTTTGATACCGTCGATCACCACATTCTTGTGGAGAGATTGGAAACCCAAATTGGTCTACACGGACAAGTTCTGGCCTGGTTTAGATCTTATCTGTCGGAAAGATATCAGTTTGTCTCTGTGAATGGTTTTTCCTCTGACAAATCAACTGTAAATTTCAGTGTTCCTCAAGGTTCCGTTTTAGGACCACTATTGTTTTCACTATATATTTTACCTCTTGGGGATGTTATTCGAAAACATAATGTTAACTTTCACTGCTATGCGGATGACACACAGCTGTACATTTCAATGAAACATGGCGAAGCCCCAAAATTGCCCTTGCTCCAAGCATGTGTTTCAGACATAAGGAAGTGGATGGCTGCAAACTTTCTACTTTTAAACTCGTACAAAACAGAGATGCTTGTTCTAGGTCCCAAGAAACAAAGAGCTCTTCTGTTGAATCTGACAATTAATCTTAATGGTTGTACAGTCATCTCAAATAAAACTGTGAAGGACCTTTGCGTTACTCTGGACCCTGATCTCTCTTTTGAAGAACATATCAAGACCATTTCAAGGACAACTTTTTTCCATCTATGTAACATTGCAAAAATCAGAAACTTTCTGTCCAAAAATTATGCAGAAAAATTAATCCATGCTTTTGTCACTTCTAGGTTAGACTACTGCAATGCTCTACTTTCCGGCTACCCGGATAAAGCACTAAATAAACTTCAGTTAGTGCTAAATACGGCTGCTAGAATCCTGACTAGAACCAAAACATTTGATCATATTACTCCAGTGCTAGCCTCTCTACACTGGCTTCCTGTCAAAGCATGGGCTGATTTCAATGTTTTACTGCTAACGTACAAAGCATTACATGGGCTTGCTCCTACCTATCTCTCTGATTTGGTCCTGCCGTACATACCTACACGTACGTTACGGTCACAAGAAGCAGCCTCCTAATTGTCCCTAGAATTTCTAAGCAAACAGCTGGAGGCAGGGCTTTCTCCTATCGAGCTCCATTTTTATGGAACGGTCTGCCTACCCATGTCAGAGACGCAAACTCGGTCTCAACCTTTAAGTCTTTACTGAAGACTCATCTCTTCTCATCTCTGGCCCAGGAGTGGGAAGGTGAACGGAAAGGCTCTGGAGCAACGAACCGCCCTTGCTGTCTCTGCCTGGCCGGTTCCCCTCTTTCCACTGGGATTCTCTGCCTCTAACCCTATTACAGGGGCTGAGTCACTGGCTTACTGGGGCTCTCTCATGCCGTCCCTGGAAGGGGTGCGTCACCTGAGTGGGTTGATTCACTGATGTGGTCATCCTGTCTGGGTTGCCCCCCCCCCCTTGGGTTGTGCCATGGCGGAGATCTTTGTGGGCTATACTCAGCCTTGTCTCAGGATAGTAAGTTGGTGGTTGAAGATATCCCTCTAGTGGTGTGGGGGCTGTGCTTTGGCAAAGTGGGTGTTTTTTTTCCCTTCCTGTTTGGCCCCGTCCGGGGATGTCCTCGGATGGGGCCACAGTGTCTCCTGACCCCTCCTGTCTCAGCCTCCAGTATTTATGCTGCAGTAGTTTATGTGTCGGGGGGCTAGGGTCAGTTTGTTATATCTGGAGTACTTCTCCTGTCCTATTCGGTGTCCTGTGTGAATCTAAGTGTGCGTTCTCTAATTCTCTCCTTCTCTCTTTCTTGCTCTCTCTCAGAGGACCTGAACCCTAGGACCATGCCCCAGGACTACCTGACATGATGACTCCTTGCTCTCCCCAGTCCACCTGGCCGTGCTGCTGCTCCAGTTTCAACTGTTCTGCCTTATTATTATTCGACCATGCTGGTAATTTATGAACATTTGAACATCTTGGCCATGTTCTGTTATAATTTCCACCCGGCACAGCCAGAAGAGGACTGGCCACCCCACTTATGCTCTCTCTAATTCTCTCTTTCTTTCTCCCTCTCGGAGGACCTGAGCCCTAGGACCATGCCCCAGGACTACCTGACATGATGACTCCTTGCTGTCCCCAGTCCACCTGACCGTGCTGCTGCTCCAGTTTCAACTGTTCTGCCTTATTATTATTCGACCATGCTGGTCATTTATGAACATTTGAACATGTAGGCCATGTTCTGTTATAATCTCCACCCGGCACAGCTAGAATTGGACTGGCCACCCCTCATAGCCTGGTTCCTCTCTAGGTTTCTTCCTAGGGAGTTTTTCCTAGCCACCGTGCTTCTACACCTGCATTGCTTGCTGTTTGGGGTTTTAGGCTGGGTTTCTGTACAGCACTTTGAGATATCAGGTGATGTACGAAGGGCTATGTAAATACATTTGATTTGAAGTTAGGGATTTAATTTGGTTTTGAATTTTATGTTCCAATTGGGCAGATCATGATTGATCGTACATTCCAGCACAGTTGGTGGCGGCATTCACTTTTACTATTATTTTCGGGCCGCCATAATATCATAGAATAATTCGAATTTGCGCAAGCGCAGCAAGTCTGGTGTTTGTTTTCATCCCCTACGTGCAGTAGATGGCAGCAAATCTGCAGAACGATGTGGAAATATTTTGTAACAGTAGAGGTAGAAATCTTCTTCTCTGGTGGTTTTGTTTTGAGTCTTTGGGGGACCAAAACAACACGACGTAAATAATGTGTTAAAAGCCATTAGGGAATGATAGTTAAGCATTTGTCTCACATTCTTAAAATAGAAATACCATCAGCTGACATCGAAAGTACACCGTTCCATCTGCGTTAAATGCTCCTGAAGTCATCATTTTGGTAAGTTCTTTGACGGCTAGTCATAGGTAATTTAGATAGCTAACGTTAGCTGTGTAAACAGACAACGTCAACACACTGTGTATCAGCTGAATGCCTGTATCTAGTTTGCTTGCACAGCTGTACCATGTGACTGCAGCGTGTACGGTTGCGTTCGCTAGCTAGCCACCAACATTTGCACCGGTTAGATAGCTATATGAATAGCTATAACGTTAGATCGCTCGCCTTCAGCTACCCTCCCGGCTAAGCAACCTGGGCTGGGCCGTGATTTTTTAAAAAAATACATATTTAACCTTTTATTTCTAGCACTGACATGCCTTATACCGCTGCGCCACTCGGGAGCCCTGGGGCTAACGTTATGTCGCTAGTTAACAAGTTGTTTAGCTAACCAGCTCGTTAGGGCCAAGGTTGCTATTTACCTCTTAAACAGCAAGAGACTGTTGCCTATAGTCAAGACAAGCTAGCTATGTTAGTCTTAACAGAGATTATTTTTGATTTTCTTATTTAACCCGTGTTTAACTAGGCAAGTCAGTTAAGAACACATTCGTATTTACAATGACCGCCTACTTATAAAGCACCCCCTAGCCCGGATGAAGCTGTGCCAATTGTGCACCGGCCTATGCGACTCCCAATCACGGCCGGTTGTGATACAGACGGGATCGAACCTGTGTCAGTAGTGACACCTACTTAGTGCCTTACCCCCTCTGGAGCCTTGTTGTTTAATATTCCTGTACCGGGCATTTGGTCTGTATAATTATACTTTCCACTAACTTCTGTGTTTGTCCAATCAATGATTTTAATTGCAAGCGTTTGTTTTCACAGATGCTATTGCCTATGTGTAGATTTATTTAACTATCTAGCTAGATAACGGTCACACAGAATATATTTCAACTTGTTAACAACCAACTTGACGTGTATCTTTCAGATGCCATGGTAAAGGACTGCATTGGTCCGAAGATCATCTGAGCTACAGTCATTATCATGGAACAGAAAAGGCTTTCAGAATAAGTCACTTGCCCACACACATGAGTGCTGTGTTCCCCTTGCGCTGGGCCAAGCGCCATGCCTGACCGGGACAGCACCTACCTGTCAGGTGGTGGTGGGAGAAGCAGCAGCGGCGGCGGGGTGGGTACTAGTGTAAGCGAGGAAGTGGGGTCTGGTTTAGGAGGGGGCACGGGAGAAGGCCGGGGGGGGGATCCGCAGGGGGTGAAGACTGTGGCTCTGGTTCTGGGGGCATGGGTGGAGGAGGGGCCCTGGGGAATGGGAACAACTGCGGTGGAGCCGGGGGGCCTGGGGTCAGGACCGGCCCCGGATGGGGTCTGCAGAGACTTCTTGAGGAACGTGTGTAAGAGGGGCAAACGCTGCCGCTTCAAACACCCCGACTTCAACGAGGTGCCAGACCTCGGGGTGCAGAAGAACGAGTTTGTATTCTGCCACGACTACCAGAACAAGGAGTGTGTCCGCTCCAACTGCCGCTTCGTCCACGGCTCCAAGGAGGATGAGGACTACTATAAGAAGTCAGGGGAGCTACCCCTCAGGTTGAGGGGGAAAGTAGCTGCAGGACTGGGCCTGTCCCCCATGGACCTCCCACACAGCCGAGGGGAGGTCCCCATCTGCAGGGACTTTCTGAAGGGTGAGTGCCAGCGGGGCAGCAAGTGTAAGTTCCGGCACGTCATGAAGGACAACGAGTATGAGCCGGCAAGAGTGGGTGTGGGGAGTGTGTTGGGCCCAGGGTCCAGTGGGATGGTGAACACAGGCGGAGGGGTTGGGGTGGGTGCCTGTGGAGGCATGGCTGGACTGGTGGGGGGTGGAGGCGGGGGCAACATGATTGGGATGGGCTGCCCAAGCCTTGGGGGTTGCAGAGACCTGGGTATCTTAGGGGTTGGAGGAGTAGGGGTAAGTGGGATTGGGGGGTTGCATCTCCATGGGGGCCTCAGGACCTCGTCGTTTTGACAGGGGCCCCTGCTCGGTGTACGACCCCCTGTTTGAGAGCGGTCTGTATGAGACATCGCCCCTGGAAGCCCCTGTGGACCACACAATGCTGCAGCTGAAGAGACGCAGGCTGGAGGGTCTCCGGCTGGACGGGAACGGAGGGGGGGCACTATGAGCTGGGGGTGCAGGCTGCCCTCTCACCCCAGCCGCTGGAGTACAGGTTTCTGGAGGAGGAAAACACCCTGCTGAGGAGGAGAGTGGATGAATTGAAGAAACAGGTCAGTCTTGCAGACGGGTGATGATGAACATCCCTCCACACATAATCAACAACCACACATAACAATACAATGTATTTATTAACTTTTTAAGATCACTCCTCAAACACCTTGTTAATCTTTTCTTCAGGTCTCAAACCTCATGGCCACCAACGAGGTGCTGCTGGAGCAGAATGCCCAGTTCCGGAGCCAGACCAAGGTGTCGGTGATGACCCTGTCCTCCACCCCAGCCCCCTCTGAGCAGACCATGGCGTCCCCCGTGGGCTCGGTCAGTTCCTACAACCACAGCGTCGCCCAGACCCATACCACCCTGAGCAGCGCCGGGCTGCAGCCTCGTACCGTCACCCTTACACAGCAGGACCTAGTGGCCCCCACCGGTGCCCCTACAGTGCCCCCATCTAATGCTGCCCCACCCAGCATTCCCCTGCCCCACCTCAATCCCGAGATCACCCCGCTCTCAGCCGCCCTGGTTCAGACCATTGCCCAGGGCATGGTGCCTCCCGTCTCCATGGCACCCGTCACAGTTTCAGTGGCACCGGTGGCTGTATCCATGGCACAGCCTCTGCCTGGCATCACTATAAGCCATGCCACCACCCCCATGGTGTCATACCCTATCGCCAGCCAGAGTATGAGGATCACCACCATACCTCACTGATGCAGCACACTCTCTAGGACCCTCCCATAGAACTAAAGATGGAATTCTACATACCATCCCTCTCTCAAGTTTTAATTACCCACTGCTGAATGACTTGAGGGGAGACGTTGAGGTGGGTGATCCCTATGCCCACATGCCATGGGCAGAGAAAAGGTTAATGATGATAGGATGCCTTCACCACACAAACCCTGCTCTGTGGCAGCGTTGCAGGTAGTCCCTGAGGTGACCTCTGAACTTCTTAAATGTTTGTGTGCCAAAGGGACTTCTTCAAAGCGACACCAAAATTAACAACAAACTGTAAAAACGTCAGGGTGATGTTCTTTGACAAATGACAGTCATGACATTGCAAGGGGTTTATGACATTTCAGTAGCTTCCAATATTTATGTTTTTGGGTTTTGCTTGTGTAACTTTGCTTGTGTAACTCAGAAGAAAATTAATTTGTCCTGTTATTACTAATTAATCAAGTTATTTAGAGTAATGTTATGGGAGGATAAGGTTACTGATTGACACACCATCAGATACATTTTCCAGTGTTTGAAGCATTGGTATCTTTGCCCTTACCAGCCTAAACTCAGTTGAGCCTAAACAAAGGTAAGTCTACCATGAAGGGAATAAGCTTGGAATAGAAACACCTTTAGTAAACATGTTTTTGATCAATTCCAAATGTACTCAGCGTTTTATACATTTACATTTGTAATTTAGCAGACGCTCTTATTCAGAGCAACTTAGTTAGTGCATTCATCTTAAAAGATAGCTAGGTGGGCCAACCACATTTCAGTCATAGCTACTTTGAGGAAAAATGTGCTTACTATCTGTAAAGTCAGTGCCCAGGTGGTTCCACCTTGGGGTGCCAGGACAGAGAAAAGCTTTGACTGAGCTGGAGCTGCCCTCCCGTAGGGGTGGGAGGGCCAAGAGACCAGAGGTGGCAGAGTACTTGGTTTGGTGTAGGGTATCAGCATAGTGTGCTTCACAGTGTACTTCTACACCTGCATTGCTTGCTGTTTGGGGGTTTTGGCTGGGTTTCTGTACAGCACTTTGTGACATCAGAAGGGCTTTAGAATAAATTAGATTGATTGAGCTTGAAGGTAAGGAGTGACAGTTCCTCTTGCTGCTCCCTAGGCAAGTACCTTGTACTGGATACAAACTTTGACTGGAAGCCAGTGGAATGTACGAGGGGCGTGGTGACATGGGAGAACTTGGGAAGGTTGAACACCATGCGGGCTGCGGCATTCTGGTAAGTTGCAGGGTTTTGATGGAACGAGCAGAAAGCCCAGCCAACAGCGTTTGCATTTGTCCAGATGAGAGAATACAAGTGCCGCTTCCTGTGTGAGGTAGGGTCATGCCCTGTTGCCACCTGGGTGTTTTTGCTATGTCATCTGCAGAGCAATGATAGGAGAGACCATGTGAGGATAATGCGGAGCCACAGGAGAGCAGTCTCGGTTGAGTGACCGGTCTTGAAGCCTGACTTGTTAGGGTCAAGAAGATAGTTCTGAGAGCGATAGCAAAAGAGTTGGTCAGAGACCGCACGCTCAAGTGTCTTGGAAATAAAAGGATACCGGTCTGTAGTGTGATGTCAGAGGGGTCGTGTGTTGGTTTCTTGAGGAGGGGAGTGACTCGGGCCATTTTCAAGTCAGAGCGGACGAAGCCTGTGGTCAGGGATAAGTTGAGGGAAGTAAGGAATGGGAGAGAGTCTCCAGAGATGGTCTGGAGGGGATGGGGTCGAGCGGGCAGGTTTTAGGGCGGCCGTACCTCAAGTCACAGGATTTCATCTGGAGAGAGAGGAGAAAGATGTCTAGGAGTAGTTCTGTGTGAATGAGACAGATAGGGAGGGGGTGAAGGGTTGAGGAGGAAAATACAGTAGGTGGCGGCATGCACAAACAAAATGTAAGAACGCCATGATAATGAAGAAGAAGGTGCCTGCTGATTTGAGATGATTCCACAAAGCCAATTTATGCTTGATCCAAAAATGTGGTAGGTGGGGGCGGTATGTTCTGTATAAACAAACTTACTTTCTTGACAACTTCCTTCACAATAGCTCTGCTCCGCAAGAAGTAATAAAGCCCTGACATCTACGGAGGCTGCATCACAGTAAATGCTGTATGGCCACTTCAGATTCGGATTAACCATTCAGATCCTTTTATGCTTGGGATCCGGAGGCTCGCTATGGAGAGTGTGACAATTGCGGAGGCCAAATCGAGTTCCACCCCGCATCTCTGTGGGCCTCCCAATTGTATCAATACAGAGGGCTCCGTATAGCTCCGCATTGACATAATTGGTTACGATAGGTGGCGGCGGTACATCCTTGTACATACAGTGGAGGATGGCTCATAATAATGGCTGGAACGGAGCGAATGGAATAGCATCAAACTCATGGAAACCATATGTTTGATGTATTTGATACTATTCCACTTATTCCCGAACAGAAAGCGCCCCAGTTTAGCGAGTCCGTCTTCCCGCACTACACACTCAGTGCCCCCCTGCCCAAAAAAAGCAACATTCTGCACTAACAATTTTTTATTCAGACATTTGGAACAACACAAATAAACAATCATAACATTTAAAACGACATAAACATATATGCATATAAGACTCATATCAAAATAAGTAACAAAGATAAATAAAAACAAATTTGTGTTGATTTGGCACTCGAGCATCAATACATTTACCCATCCCCCAACACTATCAACCAAGAGCCAAGACTAAACCAATTCACCTTGGTGGTGTGCAGACTGGTTTTATATTATTCTTAACGATTTCGCACAAACCAGACAAAAATGCAACAATAAGTTTGTGAAACTATATATTCACAGTATTATGAATTCAGGTTTATTTGGTAGCATGTCATAGTGTAACTGATTTTACTAATGTCGTTAGTTAGAGGTGCGCTATTTGATAGGGGGAGCGAGAGAATCTATCTCGGACTTTCAGTGGGGAGACCCGAGGTCAACCTACCCCCGCCTGCCTAGCTCACAAACTAGAATCAGGACGCCCACTCCGACAAGGTTAATTGACCCACAGTCCCACACGGTGACATGATATCATTGACGTGACGTGCAAATGAGCGATAGAAAACCGATCGCGCAAATGTCACCATTCCCAAAAAATATATACGGGTGTCCGGTGCCACCCCCGGCAAGATGCCGCCTTGGGCGGTTGCCCATGTAGTCTATACCTAAATCCGCCACTGAACACACTAGACTACTACAACACAGTTTCCCCTGCCATAAACCCTCACATTGGTGGCACAAAAGAAAGACGATGATTATGTGGAGGTTCGTACAGAAATTCCTCAATGTGTGTCTTTTAGATCAAATTATTTGTCTGCAATATGTGATCTTTATGGATTGTGAGGTTTGAATAGTGTGAAGACAATATATTTGGTGAGAATCACAACATAGGGTACAAAATCCATTCTAGCTCTTAAAGGGGCAGTAGCCTTCCTTGGGTGTACAATTTTCAATTACAATATTAAATATTCTGCAGTTATTCTATTGCTATTTATATACCAATCAAATGTACATGTTAAAGGGCCTCCCGGGTGGTCTAAGGCTGTGCCACCAGAGACTCTGGGTTTGAGCCCAGGCTCTGTCGCAGCCGGCCAAGACCGGGAGGTCCATGAGGCGATGCACAATTGGCCTAGTGTCGTCCGGGTTAGGGAATGTTTGTCGGTAGGGATACCCTTGTCTCATCGCGCACTAGCGACTCCTGTGGCAGGCTGGGCGCAGTGCACGCTGACCAGGTCGCTAGGTGCATGGTGTTTCCTCTGACACATTGGTGCGACTGGCTTCCGGGTTGGATGTGCGCTGTGTTAAGAAGCAGTGAACAGGCAGTTAACCCACTGTTCCTCGACCGTCATTGAAAATAAGAATTTGTTCTTAACTGACTTGCCTAGTTAAATAAAGGTAAAAAATAATAATAATCTAGCCAACTTCACATACTGTATAGATAGCTATCTAAGTGAATGAAATATCATCTACCTAACTTAATATTATCTAGCTATTACTGTAAAAAACAAACTCCAAATGCATTTGTAGGTAGCTAGCTAAGAGCCATGGAGGAGGGTGAAAGGATAGCAGTCCCAACTGTCAGTGAGAGAGTAGGCTATTCTGGATAGGGCAGGTAATTGTGTGTAGTTCCTGTCCCTAGAAGTGAGGATGGAGATAATAGTAACATAATATTCAGTGCTGTGTAATTTGACTATAATGAAGTCTGTTTCTTGTGAGGTTTTCTGTTCTCAGATGAAGAGAGCTATGAAAGCCTGTCCTCAGATGAAGAGAGCTATGAAAGCTTGTCTACATATGAAATGGTTCCAATGAAGAGCAGTGATTTTCAGTCCTGGTCCTGGGGACTCAAAGGGGTGCACATTTTGCCTTAGCACTGCACAGCATATTCAAATGATCAACTCATCATCGAGCTTGAAGTGGTATTTATGTATTTATTTGTGACACTATCCTTGTTATGATCCTGTTATTGTCACATGCTACATGTGCACATATGTGTGCCCATGCATCTATCTATCCAATGTTATTATGATTTGTTATCAGGGATATTATACTTTAGTAATATACAATGACCTGATGATGTAAAAGTCTAATCATTTCGTTGTCTTCCATATTCCTACAGATACCTTGCAACTGGAGATTCCTTCAAAACGATTGCCTGCAGTTAACGTGTAGGGCACTGCAAGGTTGGGTGACCAGGGCCATCTGAGACTGCCTACTAGAGGAATTCAGGTGTGTGAAGGCCACATGTGTCCTGCATAACTTCTTGAGGGTGGACACGAGGACCAGGAGGGGGTCTGCTGCTCTGCGGGATGTTTCAAGTATGGGGTCCAACAACGCAGCAAGAGAGGCAATCCGTGTGCAGGAGATCTTCACCTCCTACTTCTTGGAAGAGAGTGCTGTTCCCTGGCAACACCATAGACTACACGATGCACAACCAAAGGCTCTTTTAAGAGCCATTCACATTACAGTAAGAGTATTCTTCCATTTTCTTTGCTATGTCAACTGCAGGTATTCAATTCCCAGTTTCTCTCCCTTTGATTTCTACTTCTCAGGTGAGGGTGATGTTTAGGTAAGGGTGTGATGTCTGTACAAAAAATCTGGCTATTTGAATTCACACATATTGAAAAAAAAAGTAGAACAATTAGACACCCTATAACCTACACACTCATGTATCAATCTGATTGATGGATTGTGTTCTGTGGTAAGCAGGCTAAGGTGTATAACTGTGGCTCCTTCCACCTTCAAGAATAGGCAAGAGGGCCAACCATGGAGAGTAGTAAGACACTTCATTATTGCTATATTGTTTGTCCGTTCATGTTTTTCAGCATAAAGTACTCTGCAGCCACCTAGTGTGGTGTGGACACCAGGTGAGGCCACATGTAACAGTATAGCTTCCGTCCCTCTCCTCGTCCTTACCTGGGCTTGAACCAGGGACCCTCTGCACACAACAGTCACTCTCGAAGCATCGTTACCCATCGCTCCACTTTCACACCGGTTACACAGATTCCTGTTGAACACTGTCTCTTTAACTACCTTATT
Source organism: Oncorhynchus gorbuscha (assembly GCF_021184085.1). Classification (NCBI taxonomy): domain Eukaryota; kingdom Metazoa; phylum Chordata; class Actinopteri; order Salmoniformes; family Salmonidae; genus Oncorhynchus; species Oncorhynchus gorbuscha. The sequence goes on along the minus strand of NC_060190.1, from coordinate 44,289,619 downwards.
TTCTCAAAAACAGTCTCTCCTTCACTTCATCCCTCTCTCCTCTTTTCCCTAAATCCTTTAGGTTATATCAGCTGTGTCGATGAACCCCTCCCGCATCTGAACTGGCTACATAGAGGGTACAGCATGATCAGAGGTGAGAGGTCAATTGGTTAGGTCAACACAAAGTATTATTAAATATGCTTTACATTGAAATACAGATAGATGCAGTAGTCCCAGAGTTAATGATCCATGGTCAGTTTTGCATTTCACCTCCTGATTATTATGATGACTAACAATGTTAGAATTTTAAAAAATAAACGAGGCTTAAACATGCTATCGCTCTCTCTCCATCTGTCTCTCGTCTGCAGATATTTTTTGATGTGAGAGAGGTTGCCAACCCCCAGTCCCATCATCACCACCTCACCCGCTTTTAAGATAACCTTCGGGCCGACTAGAGACACTATGTAATTGTGATGAACTGGGAGAATATTTGGGTTCCACTGTGATTCATGAATCATATGCTGCCTTCCCTGCTCCTATGTTCTTACCTCTTTCCCTTTCCGTCTTTTACACCTCTCTCGCCACTTCCTTTCTAACCTCTGTTTTTATAATGCACAACAGATGTGCATTGAAGTACAGATTGAACTTTTATAATATTTATAACACTTGGATAATGAACTTCTTTCAATAAAGTGTTTCACAATCTCTGCTGTTTGAAATTAACCCCCATTTGATGAATACTACATCCATCCTGTTTATCAGATCAATGCAGATGAAGGGCATTAGATATTGAGATTAACAAGTTTTAGAGTATTTACTTGAGGCATAGGAAGTGTAGTGTAGTGTTTAAATTATTTTAAAAAAAATCTGTATATATGAATTACAAATCAGCCTTTATCTAGTTAAATCCTATTTCTAGTCTTAGTTACAATGTGTAACCATTGATGTCCCAAGACCAAGATTGGTAAACACTTTGAAGTGTATAGTTGAAATACATACATGCAAACACAGCATCATACAAAGACTGGAATGTGATACTCCTGGTATTGGATATGACTGAAAAATATTCTCAAAGACATTCATACCTGAACTGCACCTTATTTGCCAAGGTAGAGTACATGATCATTGAATATATTAAATGTACAGGCTACAATGTAGGGATCTCATGCTATTATTTGTATTTTATTTCACCTTTATTGAACCAGGTAGGCAAGTTGAGAACAAGTTCTCATTTACAATTGCGAACTGGCCAAGATAAAGCATAGCAGTTCGACACATACAACAACAGAGTTACACATGGAGTAAAACAAACATACAGTCATTAATACAGTAGAAATAAGTCTATATACGATGTGAGAAAATGAGGTGAGATAAGGGAGGTAAAGGCAAAAAAATGCCATGGTGGCAAAGTAAATACAATATAGCAAGTAAAACACTGGAATGGTAGATTTGCAGTGGAAGAATGTGCAAAGTAGAAATAAAAATAATGGGGTGCAAAATAAATAAATACAGTAGGGAAAGAGGTAGTTGTTTGGGCTAAATTATAGATGGGCTATGTACAGGTGTAGTAATCTGTGAGCTGCTCTGACAGCTGGTGCTTAAAGCTAGTGAGGGAGATAAGTGTTTCCAGTTTCAGAGATTTTTGTAGTTCGTTCCAGTCAATGGCAGCAGAGAACTGGAAGGAGAGGCGACCAAAGAAATAATTGGTTTTGGGGATGACCAGAGAGATATACCTGCTGGAGCGCGTGCTACAGGTGGGTGATGCTATGGTGACCAGCGAGCTGGGATAAGGGGGGACTTTACCTAGCAGGGTCTTGTAGATGACATGGAGCCAGTGTGTTTGGCGACGAGTATGAAGCGAGGGCCAGCCAACGAAGCGTACAGGTCGCAATGGTGGGTAGTATATGGGGCTTTGGTGACAAAACGGATGGCACTGTGATAGACTGCATCCAATTTGTTGAGTAGGGTATTGGAGGCTATTTTGTAAATGACATCGCCGAAGTCGAGGATTGGTAGGATGGTCTGTTTTACAAGGGTATGTTTGGCAACATGAGTGAAGGATGCTTTGGTGCGAAATAGGAAGCAAATTCTAGATTTAACTTTGGATTGGATATGTTTGTTGTGGGTCTGGAAGGAGAGTTTACAGTCTAACCAGACACCTAGGTATTTGTAGTTGTCCACGTATTCTAAGTCAGAGCCGTCCAGAGTAGTGATGTTGGACAGGCGGGCAGGTGCAGGCAGCGATCGAGATGAGATAATAACTACATGTATATACAGTTGAAGTCTGAAGTTTACATACACCTTAGCTTAAACTCAGTTTTTCACAATTCCTGACATTTATTCCGAGTAAACATTTCCTATTTTAGGTCAGTTTAGGATCACCACTTTATTTTAAGAATGTTAAATGTCAGAATAATAGTAGAGAGAAATATTTATTTCAGCTTTTATTTTGTTCATCACATTCCCAGTGGGTCAGAAGTTTACATACACTCAGTTAGTATTTGGTAGCACTGCCTTTAAATGGTTTAACTTTGGTCAAACGTTTCGGGTAGCCTTCCACAAGCTTCCCATAATAAGTTGGGTGAATTTTGGCCCATTCCTTCTGACAGAGCTGGTGTAAGGTCTATAGGTTTATAGGCCTCCTTGCTCGCACAAGCTTTAACTTCCTGACTGATGTCTTGAGATGTTGCTTCAATATATTCATATAATTTTCCTACCCCATGATGCCATCTATTTTGTGAAGTGCTCCAGTCCCTCCTGCAGCAAGCACCCCCACAACATGATGCTGCCACCCCTGTGCTTCATGGTTGGGATGATGTTCTTCGGCTTGCAAGCCTCCCCATCTTCCTCCAAATGTAACAATGGTCATTATGGCCAAACAGTTCTATTTTTGTTTCATCAGACCAGAGAGCATTTCTCCAAAAAGTACGATCTTTGTCCCCATGTGCAGTTGCAAACCGTAGTCTGGCTTTTTTTATGGCAGTTTTGGAGCAATGGCTTCTTCCACGCTGAGCGTCCTTTCACGTTATACGATATAGGACTCGTTTTACTGTGGATATAGATACTTTTGTACCTGCTTCCTCCAGAATCTTCACAAGGTCCTTTGCTGTTGTTCTGGGATTGATTTGCGTTTTTCGCATCAAAGTACGTTCATGTCTAGGAGACAGAACCTGTCTCCTTCCTGAGCGGTATGACGGCTGCATGGTCCTATGGTGTTTATAGTTGCGTACTATTGTTTATACAGATGAACGTGGTACCTTCAGGCATTTGGAAATTGCTCCCAAGGATGAACCAGACTTGTGGAGGTCTACAATTTGTTTTCTGAAGTCTTGGCTGAATTATTTTGTTTTTCCCATGATGTCAAGCAAAGAGGCAATGAGTTTGAAGGTAGATCTTGAAATACATTGTAACGACGTTCGTCTGTTGAAGAAAAAGAGTCGGACCGAAATGCAGCGTGTTGGTTACTCATGACTTTAATGAAAGAAAACGCGGTACATGAAATAACTGAAACTAAATACAAAAAACAACAAAACGGAACGTGAAACTATTACAGCCTATCTGGTGACCAAAACACAAAGACAGGAACAATCACCCACGAAATACAAAGCGAAACTCAGGCTGCCTAAATACGGTTCCCAATCAGAGACAACGATAAGCACCTGACTCTAATTGAGAATCGCCTCAGGCAGCCAAGCCTAACAACACCCCTAATCAGCCGCGATCCCAAATACTACAAACCCCAATACGAAACACAACATATAAACCCATGTCACACCCTGGCCTACCCAAACATATAACAAAAACACAAAATACAATGACCAAGGCGTGACATACATCCACAGGTACATCACAAATTGACTCAAATGATGTCAATTAGCCTATCAGAAGCTTCTAAAGCCATTACATCATTTTCTGGAATTTTCCAAGCTGTTTAATGGCACAGTCAACTTAGTGTATATAATCAAATAAAATTTTATTTGTCACATACACATGGTTAGCAGATGTTAATGCGAGTGTAGCGAAATGCTTGTGCTTCTAGTTCCGACAATGCAGTAATAACCAACAAGTAATCTAACTAACAATTCCAAAACTACTGTTTTATACACAGTGTAAGGGGATAAAGAATATGTACATAAAGATATATGAATGAGTGATGGTACAGAGCAGCATAGGCAAGATACAGTAGATGGTATCGAGTACAGTATATACATATGAGATGAGTATGTAAACAAAGTGGCATAGTTAAAGTGGTTAGTGATACATGTATTACATAAGGATGCAGTCGATGATATAGAGTACAGTATATACGTATGCATATGAGATGAATAATGTAGGGTATGTAACATTATATAAGGTAGCATTGTTTAAAGTGGCTAGTGATATATTTACATCATTTCCCATCAATTCCCATTATTAAAGTGGCTGGAGTTGAGTCAGTGTCAGTGTGTTGGCAGCAGCCACTCAATGTTAGTGGTGGCTGTTTAACAGTCTGATGGCCTTGAGATAGAAGCTGTGTTTCAGTCTCTCGGTCCCAGCTTTGATGCACCTGTACTGACCTCGCCTTCTGGATGATAGCGGGGTGAACAGGCAGTGGCTCGGGTGGTTATTGTCCTTGATGATCTTTATGGCCTTCCTGTAACATTGGGTGGTGTAGGTGTCCTCGAGGGCAGGTAGTTTGCCCCCGGTTTGTCTGTAAACAGTTGTTGGACTTGACTTGTGTCATGCACAAGGTAGATGTCCTAACCCACTTGCCAAAACTATAGTTTGTTAACAAGGAATTTGTGGAGTGGTAGAAAAATGAGTTTTAATGACTCCAACTTGTATGTATGTAAACTTCCGACTCCAACCTTGGCACACATTTATGTTATATTCTACTCAATCCATTGGCTTCATTAATGTCCTTCAGACTGTTTTTTGATAGCTTGATAGCTGACGTTCATAGCTTGGTTCATAGCTTGGTTCTGAACTAATATGTATACCAAACGTTGGGGTCCATACACAGATCGGCTAGATAGCTAGCTACACATCCATAGGCATACAGGTATTTTAATCATCCACTGCACAATAAGCAAGAACATAGCTAGAGATGTTATTTCATCTATCTGCATTGCATGGCAAATATCAGCAAGGCAAACTTACAAAACTGTACATTCAATTTTCAGTAAATGCTTTAGCTAGCTAGATTCTTTACATCTTCGGAGGCTCCGCAATTGTGTCACACCCTCAGTATGGTATTTTTTTTTTTTTACCTTTATTTAACCAGGCAAGTCAGTTAAGAACATATTCTTATTTTCAATGACGGCCTGGGAACAGTGGGTTAACTGCCTGTTCAGGGGCAGAACGACAGATTTGTTTGTACCTTGTCGGGGGTTTGAACTCGCAACCTTCCGGTTACTAGTCCAACGCTCTAACCACTAGGCTACGCTGGTTAGTAAGGGATAAGCAGTAAGGGGAAGTCACTACCATCAGGGGTCTTTTACATTTTTTAAATTCTGTGTTACAGCATTCAACCCACATAATTTATAATGAATGTAATATTTTAAAAATATATCGAAATCGAAAAAACATTATTTTTTAAATTACCGAAACGAAACATACTAAAAAAGCACTAATCCCTCAGCACTAAAACAACGCTAAGGGTGGCAGAGTTTTGTCTAGAATGGAAACAGATTTTGTCAAATTGGACTTTTCGTAGCACTAGCAGGTTATGATAATTAACGTAGTAGGTTAGGATAATTAGGTTATGGTTAGGTGTTATGTACCTCAGCAAGCAAACCAAAAATGTTGCTCAAACAGAGGGGGGAACTAACAGGTGGGATTTTAGGAGGTGTTCTGAAAGGTGACTGGCAACAACAACTGGGACCTACTGTCATGTTTTGTCATTTATTATCAAATGTTGCTGGTCTTATTAATCCCTCTCTCTCCCCCTCCCTCTCTCAGATCGGTTCCTGCTCCCAGGTTCCTATTCCCCTAATCATCATTTAGTCTTCCCACACCTGTTCCCGATCCTTTTCCCTGATTAGAGTCCCTATTTCACTCCTTGTTTCCCGTACCTGCCCTGTCGGATCCTCATCTATAATTCACCGTGCTGTGTCTATGTTTTGCCCTGTCGTGTCGTGTTTCCCTCAGATGCTGCGTGGTGAGCAGGTGTCTGAGTCTGCTAGGTTCAAGTGCCTTCCCGAGGCAACCTGCAGTTCTCGATCAAGTCTCCAGTCCGTTCTCGTCTTTACGTGTAGTATTATGCTTTTTGTTTTGTAAAGTTTATTCTGGATTAAATACTCTGTTTTCGCCAAGTCGCTTTTGGGTCCTCATTCACCAGCATGACACCTACCTAAGACACCCACCATGAGCACCCACTAAGTTTGCCCAAGAAGAGCCCAACAAAATAAAAACTCACACCAAACTTAAAGACAGGAAGCAAAACATAAAAATGAGGGAAGTCAGATAAAGGATTGTTTTTTAGAAATCAAATAGGGAAAGCCAACCAAAGGTGTTAACCCTCCCATCTCTCAAGTTTGCCCAAGAAGAGCCCAACAAAATAAAAACTCACACCAAACTTAAAGACAGGAAGCAAAACATAAAAATGAGGGAAGTCAGATAAAGGATTGTTTTTTAGAAATCAAATAGGGAAAGCCAACCAAAGGTGTTAACCCTCCACATCTCTCAAGCCAACTGGGGCACTGACTAAAGAGGTGACACCCATCGGTGTGCCCAATGTGCTAACGTCCAACCTCGAAATATAAACGGAAAAACCAAAGCCTGTAAAAGTTAGGCAAGGGGTTAGGGTTAGCTAAAATGCAATAAATAAATAGTTTGACATCAATTTGACAAAAGCTGTACCATCTAGCCATGACCCTGATACAGGCTTTAGGGGGGGGGGGGGATTGCATTGGCGACCTGTCATTCAGGGCAGGTGGAGCAGTTTGTAAGCAATGTAAAAAAATATATGAAAAAATAAAGCTGCATACAAACATAATCTCTTTTTTGCTTTCTTGAGAATGGCAGCTTCAAAATGCAGATGTTTGCCCCACCAATATGTACTAAAATCGCCACTGGGGGATTGGGAAAGAATAGGAGCTCTGCAAGTGTAAAATAAACAGAAGTGCATGGTTATAGTCTGTGAATTTCTTTTCTGTATTCACTATATGGGTAATTTTGGGTACAACTCTGAAAAACATAATGAATAGGCCTACTATATGTTGTTTTGGGGGGATCCAATGTGTTCATTTCCCCCGCAGCTGTGCCTTCTCGTCTCTCAAATCGAAATAGATGCCTGGGGTGGGAGAATTTTTCATAGACATTTTTACAGATTCGAACAATTTAATACTGCTTTCGCGGCACTTCAGCACGCAGTGACAGTTCGCTTCAGTTTTTCCGCAACCCTAAGCTTTAGTTGCCAACTATCGACCCATGACAAGGCAAGCATACGAAATCAGGAATGAGTCAAATAATTCGACTGCTGCTTTTCTCTTCAGTCCGTGCTATCTGGGATCCTTAAGACGTCGAACTCTGACGTCACCCCATTGAAATAGACATTTTAACTGGTAATAGTTGGTTAAGGGTTAAGGGAAGGGACGTCCCAAGAATCCCTGATAGCAGTAATCATTTTCATTTTATGGGCTGGGCGTATTTTGGTTCTGGTAACGGCACTGGCTAGATTCTAGAACACAGCCCTGGCCTAGTCTAGTGTGTTCATATGTTTTTCCTCCTTGAAAGACAACACATGGAGGAGTAGCTAGCTACGTATTGAAATGTGTTATTGTAATTTTTTAGTAAATGGCTTATGAAGTTGTGTACTCAACGTTTAATGCCACGCATTGTCTAAATTTGGCAGTACCCGCTAAGAAGACTGGCTGGATTATGAACAAATAGAGATGCAGTTTTAAAATCAACTAGATACCTAGCCTATTCGTCAGTACTGAGTTGTAGCCGACATTAGATAGCAGTCTGTTGAAAAGTAGGCATTGAAGAACTTGCGCTAGCTTACATTTTCTGTCAGAAAACGCCACGATGCAAAATCCGGACTCGGGGCAGGGAGAATCCACCAAGGACGCATCTGGTTCGGCCCATTCCGAAAAGAATACACCGAATAGTTTAGAAATTGAAACCCCCAAACCACAAGGTGTTGACGCTGTATCGGTTCTTTGGACATTCGGCAAGTGCCTAGGTGCCTTGCTGCCCGTTTATCTGGCAGGGTACTACCGGGTTAGCACCAGTCTGTTGGTGTTCGGGCTCATGGTCTACACGGGATGGAAGCACTCACGCGAGGCAAAAGAAGCTCGTCTGCGGTCCGCCATTCACCACAATGACAACGAACAACAATATTCAGACATGAAAATGTTAAAAAGTAAAAAGGATCTCCCTGCTTGGGTAAGATAACTTTGATAACCATTGGTCACTGATAAGGTGCTCCATTATCTATGCTTAACGTGGTCCCCTTCCTCCCAATCAGATGCCACAAGTCGACCTCCTCCACCTAGCTAGTTCTATGGTCCTAGCGAGCCAGTCTGTTTCACACACAGAAAATATCAAAGGACCTAATATATCCTCGCAAATGTATCCTAACCATAGCTATTTTAATCGAAATGATTACTGTGCACTAGGAAACATTCACATAATTTGAACATAAGGACAACAATGTTATTATACAGTTATTACATCTACATGCTAAAATCCCTGGCTCTAACTGCCTCCAATATTTGTATAGCTGGTATACTGTATGCAGGCCCTCTGTCATCATCCCCATGCAGCCGAGCTGAGACAGAATTGATTTTTCTTCTCATATACAAAGGGCCTTCCTGTAAGGTACTAATCTGAAGCACTCAGACCATTGATGCCAAGGTATAGATGTTGAAGGCCATTTGAGATGTACTGATTGGGGCGTGGTCTTTTGATGCTGTCTCTTTTTCCTCTACAGTGTTTCTCTCTATTCTCTCTACAGTTTAATTCTCTATCTATCTCTCTCCCTCCCTATGTATGATTCCTCAGCCTCACCAGCTTCTTCTATATTAGGCAATTCTCAATATGTCTTCCCTCGGGACTAAGAGGGGAAGAAAGGAGGGAGTGAGTCAGAGAATGAGTCTATTTCAGACTAACAGATAAGGAAAATTAACAAGCTACTGGTCACAACATAACCTTTAGCACGTAGTCTGTTTGGGGTGTCAAATCTGTTTGGGGTGAAGAATGGTGTTTGTTTACACTATAATCGGTACTTGACTGAAATAGGTTCCGGTACTCATTATTTGGGTGCCAGTGCTGTTTATATTTAGGTGCAGGAGCTCCACAATACTTTTGAGTTAATATTCTATAAGAGGAACAGGAGCTCAAGTGGTAGAACATTTGAGGTGCCTGTACTCAGCTCCGGTGAGCTCCTGCCCAAGTGAAGCACAGATTTAAGGGAGTTCTGTTTAGTGCCAAAAGAAGGCATTGAGATGATGGTGCACTTATGTCTTTCTCACCCACTTCCTGTCCCTCGGATGTAGAAAGTTTCCGTTGTGGCATTCACTAACAACACAGACAAAAGCACTGGGAAAAGCTAGTCTGATAACCCTAGCTATACAACTCATTATGTACATGATAAGACAATCCTGTATTCCTCCTAAATCTGTGACTGATGTATTTATTTATAATTCCTCACAGGTCAACTTCCCAGATGTGGAAAAGGTGGAATGGCTCAATAAGGTACTGCAACATTACCTCCCTACATCATTTTTCATTTGGTAACCTCTCCGCTTACAAATGCCTGCCCTTTAGAGAGTGCAAAGAGAAACCCTATTCATCATTCTCCCATTAAACACACAGCAAACACACATGCCTATCGCTGTCTCTGTGAGCCAGCTGCTATGTTGATAGACAGGTGGTGGGGCATGGTAGCTGAGCGATTAGTGCTGCTGCTACGCTGTCATGTTACAGCAGGGACACCCACCCCAGTAACCTCGCCACTGTGTCTGGGCTGTAGGCAGCTCTCCCCACTCCTACAGTAGAGAGCAGAGCAGGCCCATTGCCAGGCCACTCTGTCAGCCTTTCCATATTAGTTCTGCCTGACTCACAGGAAGAGGGAGGGGCCAGCGAAACCCCTAAAATCCAATCAAATGGCAACAATTGTCCCTTCTCCCCAAACCTCTTTTTCACTCTGTTTCTTCCAGCCCTGCAAATTATTTGTATTATTTTTAAATTGAACCTTTTTTTAACTAAGCAAGTCAGTTAAGAACAAATTCGTATTTACAATGACTGCCTACCTGTTTTCTAAGAATAGGCCTCAGCCAAGACTGAAATTATATGATGTTCGCTACAATGGGAACACGAGGTCTGAGCACAGCTATCTCTTAGACCAAGCAGATATTTGAGTTGGATATCCCAACAGGAGCATCAGCAGACTTTAGCTGCCATTGCCTAGAAACCCTTGCTGTTCATGTTGCTGATGACTCACTCTAGATTTACCAGACTGGACCCAGCTGTAATTTCTTTCTACAGCACGCATCAACAGTATACAGTGCATTTGGAAAGTATTCAGACCCCTCCATTTTTTCCTCATTTTGTTACATTACAGCCTTATTCAAAAATGTATTACATTTGGATTTTTCCTCCATCTACCCACAATACCCATTAATGACAAAGCAAAAACAGGTTTTTATACATTTTTGCAAATGTATTACAAATAAAAAACAGTTACCTTATTTACATATTCAGACCCTTTTTTACAATAAGGCTGTAATGTAGCGAAATGTAGAAAAAGTCAAGGTGTTTGAATCCGAATGCATTGTATATTCTCTGCCAGGGAGGGAGTCTTGTCCTGCTTTTAGACAAACGTGAAACCCCCCTAGAACTCCACAGAGATCAAATGTGAGGCGGTCTACGAGAACCGGTCTGATCTCGTGCCAATTCATTGTTGGGAAAAAGACAAATTGCAAAAAAAAATATTTGTTGTTGTGGAAATTGAGATTTTGGTTGTTTTGGATACTTTAAACCATTTTCTTTATTGAAATGTAAAAAATATTGTATGATTACTTAAGGAAAATAGTTCATTTATAAGTTGTTGTTTTTACGTTAGATAGCATGCCCAATGTGAAAAGATTAGCTCTAACTTCCCAGACCTGAGAGTGTCACAGCTGACTTGACCCATTCAAAATAACATGCTACAGAGAAATTAAATCAGGCTGGTTTAGATACAGAATAATTAGCTAGCTAATTATTAATGTAGTAGTATAACATTGTAATTTACAATCAAGAATGTAGTTATGAATGTTCATTTTGTCTATAATTAGCTGTACACCGGTGCTAACGTTCATAAGAGGTTTCTTTCTTCCGATGTTGCTTGATCAGTGGGTAGGCCTATAAGCTGACCAAAATGACATGAAATGTGCTCAAAATATATTTACAGTATTGCTGCACTTTTACATACAGAATTATTTAGATTTTAGGTAGCAACGCAATCTCATCGATATCCTATCCAACTTGGAAGCGAGAGGCATCTCGAATGACAATTCGTTAGCTATGTCATTTTGAGCTGCATCCCATTTCTTGCTAGCCCTGGCCACTCCCCTCAAAGATATAAAGGTATTGGATAGGTGTAGATTAGTTATCTACCAGTACAGTTACACCAATCCACTGCTTTTAATCTTTGAAGCGGTGTGAATGAGTGCACAGGTGAGACAGAGTGCAAATTGGGATTATGCTCCTGTCATTCTTGTAATAGCACACACTGGCAGTCTTTCTGTTTTCTACCCCTCAAAAAATATATAAACGCACCATGTAAAGTGCTGCTCCCATGTTTCATGAGCTGAAATAAAATATCCCAGGATTTTTCCATACACACAAATGCTTATTTCTCAAATTTTGTTTACCAATTTGTTTACATTCCTGTTCATGAGCATTTGATGCCTTGTCAAGATAATCCATCCACCAGACAGATGTGGCATATCAAGAAGCAGCATGATCATTACACGGGTGCACCTTGCGCTGGGACATTAAAAGGCCACAATGTCTCAAGTTTTCAGGGAGTGTGCAATTGGGATGTTGACTGCAGGATTGTTACGAAGTGCTGTTTTCAGAGAAATTAATGTTAATTTCTCTACCATAAGCCGAGGCCAACGTCGTTGTAGAGAATTTGGCCGTACATCCAACCGGCCTCGCAACCGCAGACCACGTGTAACTATGCCAGGCCAGGACCTCCACATCAGGCTTCTTCACCTGCAGGATCTTCTGAGACCAGCCACTTGGGCAGCTGATGAAACTAAGGAGTTTTTCTCTGTAATAAAGCCCCATTGAGGGGAAAAACTCATTCTGACTGGCTGGGCCTGGCTCCCTAGTGGTTGGCCCTGTCTCCCAAGTGGCTGCACCCCTGCCTAATCATGTGAAATCCATAGATTTCAATTGACTGATTTCCTTATATAAACTGTAACTCAGCAAAATCGTTGCATGTTGAGGTTATTTTTGTTCAGTATCATTAGTCAATCATCATTGAAGCTGACTTCTAAGATAAATAGTAACATTGCATGTTGTTTGATTTAGCTAATTAGTTATAATTACTTTGAACGAAACTGCCAGTATGCTCTGAATTACCGGAAATCAATGATTATTTTACGAGTGGTCCCAACGATCTTCTGTCACCTCATGAATGGAGAGATGAGAGCCTCTTCAATGAGGAGCAAGCAAGGTATGTGAAGCTTTCCATACTTCATAACTATCATGCCTCCACTACCTGCATCTACTTTGTATTTGTTTAAGGTAGGCTATAGCCAATGTTGGTAGAGAGTGACAGTACTATTGAAGACAAGCTGATATAGCTACATTTTCACCTAAATGTTTCACTTACTATTTCATTAACCATGGTATTTTTCATCCCTGTAGCTCACAGAACATGTTAGCTAGCTAACAAGTTCATGTTAATTAATTGAGATATAGGAATAGAGATAAGAGACACACAAAGGTGTGAAGAGATAGAGAGCCCCTTTGTGTGTGTGTGTTTGTGTTAACTTTTGGGTCTCCATGACAATTTACTTTATTGTGGACCCAAATAAATAAGACTGATAAAGCACTGAAACATGCTTTTCTCCCCCTCGGGGTAAAATGGTGAAGGGAAGGGGCAGGCTCATGGATCTGGGGGCCAGCGCTGGGTCCAAGGTGGTCATCACCATGGAGCACTTATCTAAGATAAGAATGATGACCTAGTAGTTTGTGTTTGTTCGAGATATCTATGTTTGTTTGTCAGAGAGTCTAATTCATTCATATCAATATGATTTAAATCCTTCTTGCCCACTGCCATCCGGGTCTTCAACAACACCAGGTTGCAGTCAACACCCTGCACACTGCAAGATGAATTTAAATTACAATTATTATTTTGGACATCTATAATGCAGTGTTGTGTATATAGTCAAATCAAACAGCTCTGACTTTAGTGTGTTTCTTTTTAAGCGTGTTGTTGTTGATAATAATCACTCATAATCGCACAGAAATGTACACTTATTTTGGCTCCACGTATCTATTATTGTACAGTATAATAATTTATTGTGAACAGTATAATACCCCGCTCCTCCGTTCTCTCCACTGGCTTATTCTAGTACAAGAATGGTGCTTGTAAGCTGTGAATCTTTGAATGCTGTTCATCCACCTTTTTTCACTTTTTCAAAACTGTTCGCTTTTGGCTGAAGCCAACTTTAAAAGCTCATAACTCTGGTTCTGATAAAGATATCTCAGTGATTTAAAAAAAGATCTGGGACAGTTTTAAAAATGTGTAAACATTTCCTGATATGAAGGTTTCCCTACGAAGCCTGCTAATATTGTTGCACTCGCCAGTTCTGGGGGTCTTAGGCCTAGTTAACTGGTATGTAATCTGAATGAATGTGTGTATTTATGTGGGAAGTCAGTGTTTGAGGACTGTGTTGGATGCACATGTGCCCAGGGAGACAGCAACCTTACCTTAGGTCCATGGCCAGCTCTGTCTTGACTCGTTTGGGTCAACGAGCCCAAGTGGATTATTACGTTCAGATGGTGACGGAAACAAATATATACAAAAAGGAGAACTACAAACTAAAGATTCAAAATCAAACAAAAGGCCTATGGCCACCAAACCAACCAGCAGCCTCACAGCTTACAAAACTGGGACACTGACTGACGACTGCCTTAATTGGCAGCACCTGGTGTGCTTATCAACCAGGCTCAGCACCTGGACAAGGTTGCTGCTGCCCCCTGGGGGAATGGAGAGTGGAAGTGTTTCGTGGATATTGTTTGTCTACGTCCTAACACTAACCTTGCCCAATAGGAACCATATTATCTAAACAGTGAACGCTGGACATAAACAGATCTACAGGTAACTGGTGGGCCCAGAATCCTGAATATGTGAAACTATTGTCTGTCATGGAAAAGACAGACGTGTGCACAGCTGAAGTCTATTCTGTCACCTGCATGTTGCCCTGGTTCTTATTGACACATTGAGTGCGACCACCATAAAATGATCATGCCTGGGTATTTGAAGCTGAGACATGTGAAAGTAGTAGACCTATTGCCATTAGAGAGTGGTGTGCTCGTGCTTCCACTTTACCTCCTAAAGTGGCAAGGGGTAGAACAAGTCTTATCTGTGTTTCCCTCAGAGAAAATGTTGCAATAACCTGCTTTAGTATTGCTGAAAAGCAATTACCTGGTGTGCATTACACAGATTATAGCCATCATCCCTGCTCCTCTCCCTTTCCCCCCACCTCAGATCCTGCAGCAGGTGTGGCCGTTTGTGGGTCAATATCTGGAAAAGTTGCTAGTGGAGACCATCGCTCCATCCATCCGTGCCTCCAGCACTCACCTACAGACCCTCACTTTCACTAAGGTGGACTTTGGGGACAAGGTAACTTCTAAGATAACACCCCCCCCATACACACAAACACTGCTACAGGTCTCATCATACTATACATGACACAAGATTTTATTTCACTCTCACTGAGATGGACAGTATTGGTTTATGGGCTTTCATAGTCTTACATAATTGTGTTCTCTTGGTGTGTGTATGTTCTTTGTTGACTATGCTGTATGTGTGTTGTAGGCCATGAAGGTGGTGGGTGTAAAAGCACACACAGAGAATGAGAGGGGACAAGTCCTGCTGGATGTGTACATCAGGTGACCTTCAACCCTTCAATGTTTAACTTTCCTCCAGGCCTCAGAGGCACCATTCACTCTCTCTTCCAAAATCGGAAGTTCAAAACCATTATACAAGGACCAATTATTGTAATGTGCTACAGTATCCTTCTCTTTTACCTTGCAGCTATGTTGGAAATGTAGAGATCAATGTGGAGGTTAAGAGGTATTTCTGCAAAGCAGGAGTCAAGGGAATACAGGTATGTTTTATTTTCTCTCTCTAGTCTGTAATAAGGCTGTGGGATATTATGGAAAATATGGAGAAAAGAAGGTATTGATCTGACAAAGAGAAAGTGAGAGGCAGGAAGAGGTATTGGTAACACAATAATGTTGAAACATAACTAAGAAATTACGTCTTTATTTTTAATGTACAGTACCAGTCAAACGTTTGGACACACATACTCATTCGAGGGATTTTCTTTATTTGTACTATTTTCTACATTGTAGAATAATAGTGAAGACATCAAAGCTACGAAATAACACATAAGGCATCAAGTAGTAAGCAAATCAAAATATATTTTATATTTGAGATTCTTCAAAGTAGCCACCTTTTGCCTTGATGACAACTTTGCACACTCTTGGCATTCTCCCAGCTTCACCTGGAATGTTTTTCCAACTGTTTTGAAGGAGTTCCCACATATGCTGAGCACTTGTTGGCTGCTTTTCTTTCACTCTGCGGTCCAACTCATCCCAAACCATCGGGAGGTCGGTTGATTGTGGAGGCCAGGTCATCTGATGCAGCACTCCATCGCTCCCCTTCTTGGTCGAATAGCCCTTACACAGCCTGGAGGTGTGTTGAAAAATAAATGATAGTCCCACTAAGCGCAAACCAGATGGGATGGCGTATCGCTGCAGAGTGCTGTGGTAGCCACGCTGGTTAAGTGTGCCTTGAATTCTAAATAAATCACTGACAGTGTCACCAGCAAAGCACACCACCACACCTCCCCCTCTATGCTTCACGGTGGGAACCACACATGCAGAGATCATCTGTTCACGTACTCTGAGTCTCACAAAGACACAGCGATTTGAACCAAAAATCTCAATTTTGGACTCATTAGAACAGAAGGACAGATTTCCACCGGTCTAATGTCCATTGCTTGTGTTTCTTGGCCTACGCTTGTCTCTTCTTATTGGTGTCCTTTAGTAGTGGTTTCTTTGCAGCAATTCAACCATGAATGCTTTATTCACGCAGTCTCCTCTGAACAGTTGATGTTGAGATGTGTCTGTTACTAACATTTATTTGGGCTGCAATTTCTGAGGCTGGAAACTAATGAACTTATCTTCTGCATTAGAGGTAACTCTGGGTCTTCCTTTGATTTGGCGGTCCTCTTGAGAGCCAGTTTCATCATAGCACTTGATGGTTTTTGCAACTGCACTTGAAGAAACCTTCAAAGTTCTTGAAATGTTCTGCATTGACTGAACTTCATCTCTTAAAGTAATGATGGACTGTCATTTCTCTATGCTTATTTGAGCTGTTCTTACCACCCCTACCATGTCACAACACAATTGATTGGGTAAACGCATAATGAAGGAAAGAAATTCCACAAATGAACTTTTAACAAGGCACACCTGTGACTTCCTCATGAAGCTGGTTGAGAGAATGTGAAGAGTGTGCAAAGCTGTCATCAAGGCAAAGGGTGGTTACTTTGAAGAATCTTTGAAGAAAATTTGAATAAAATATAAAATATATTTTGATTTGTTCAACACTTTTTTGGTTACTACATGATTCCATATGTGTTATTTCATAGTTTTGATGTCTTCACTATTATTCTGCAATGTAGAAAATAGTCAAAATAAAGAAAAACCCTTGAACAAGTAGGTGTTCTAAAACTTTTGACTAGTACTGTATGTATGTACAAACAAATAATTCACAGTCTATACTTATAAATCCCTATAAGTGTTTTTATACATTTTATTTCAGTTTTGCGATTTTATATTAATGTTATTCCCTCCTCTCTCTTCCCAGCTGCATGGGATGATGCGGGTGATTCTGGAGCCTCTGATTGGAGATGTCCCCATCGTGGGCGCAGTCACCATGTTCTTTATCCGCAGGCCGGTAGGTAGCTGGAACCATCCCCCTCTTTCCTTAACACCATCAGTCTGTCCATCTTTCCCTTCATATCCTCTTCACTCCCAACACTCCACCATCTCACACTCCCTGTTACTTCACACGAAAAAAGAATGGTTCCAAATAGTACAAGGTAGCGGAACCCTTTTTGGTGCTATATAGAACCATAGAACACTTTTTTGAAGGTTCTATGAAGAACCATGCTCATTATGTTTGAAATGGAGCCTAAGGTTCTATAAAGAACCATTAAATAAGATTCTACATAACACTAAAAAAGGGTTCCACTGTGGTTACAACCCTTTTTGGGGCTATTTAAGAACCCTTTTTTGTGGAGTGCGATGAGCCAAGTAAGGTCCCCCGGCCAAACCCTCCCCTAACCCGGACGAGGCTGGGCCAATTGTGCCGATCACGTCCGGTTGTGATACAGCCCGGGATTGAACCCGATCTGTAAAGAACCATTGAAGAGCTCAAATTGTTCTTTGAGTAATTATGGTTCCACATAGAACCATAACCCTTCCCAAAGAACCTTTGAGGAACCCTAATTTTTTTGTGTGTTGTTCTACTGTACATGTGTTATGTATCTCTCTCTTTGTATTGGATGTCTGAAACCCCAACATTCCTCATATTTTCCTTCATCTCCTCACCCCTGTCCTATAGAAACTGGACATCAACTGGACTGGACTGACCAACTTACTGGACATCCCTGGTCTGAAGTGAGGCTGACTTTGTCTGTTGTTATCATTCTGTAATTGGAGTCACTATGTCATGTGATGATAATTCACTTCATGTAACACTTAACTATACTTTACTGTATGCCCCAACTGATACAATCAGTGCTATGCTATGATATTGCTGTATTTTGATATACTATGTTTGTGCACTTCCATGTGTCTACTGTATATATAAAGTCGAGTGCTCCCTCTCCTGTGTTTCTCAGCATTATGTCTGACACCATGATAATGGATGCCATAGCTTCCCACCTGGTTCTGCCCAACCGTCTGACTGTTCCCCTGGTAGCAGACCTGCACGTTGCCCAGCTTCGCTCTCCTCTGCCTAGGGTGAGTCCACACTCTCCACAAACACTCTCTATAAACACACATTTATTTACTCAGACCACAGACTCTGTGTCTTGTCTGAGTTTATAACTGCCAAACTGATATACAGACGTTACACACAGTAGAGCTTATACCAGTATCAATCCTCTCACTGTCTTCCTCTCCCTTCCTCCCTCCCTCCCCATTAAATAGTTCATTGTTCCCCCCTACTCTGTATCTGTGCCCTCTCATCCCTCTATTTCTCTCTCTCCCTCTACCCCGCTCTCTGTATCTCCTGCCCCTTTCAGGGTGTGGTGCGTATCCACCTCTTGGAGGCTGATGACCTGCCAGCTAAGGACAACTACATTAAGGGGGTGATAGCAGGGCTGTCTGACCCTTACGCCCTGTGTAGGGTGGGTCCTCAGACTTTCACCTCCCACGTTGTGGACAACACTGTCTGTCCCAAGTGGGGAGAGATGTACGAGGTGAGGGTGCCAGGAGCCAGAGGATTGCGTAAAATCACTCATTCCTATTTCATTGAATGTCATTGCCACATGTTAGTGTTGCATTTACTGTTGCAAAACAGCATGTCTTCATTTTCAATTATTTGTTTAGGGAGAGAATGCATTACTTGGTAGAGAATGCATTGGTCCAGTAGCAATGTGGGGATTCCCCTATTTATGTCTGTCTATTAAGGTTATTTTGTTTTTTTACAAGACAATTACTCTGCCAATGACACACAGCCAAACTGAGTAATCATAGAGTAAAGAGCCACATTGTCTCCACATTGATGTCTCTGTGTTGTTGGTCCTCATGGTGTTGTGTACAGTGCATTTGTAAGTATTCAGACCACTTGACTTTTTCCACATGTTGTTACGTTACAGCCTTATTGAATTACTTTTTTCCCACATGAACCTACGAACAAACCCCCATAATGACAAAGCGAAAACAGGTCTTTCGAAATGTTTGAAAAATATCAAATCTGAAATAGCTTATTTACATAAGTATTCAGACCCTTTGCTATGAGACTCGAAATTGGCTCAGTTGCATCTTGTTTCCATGGACCGTCCTTGATGTGTTTCTTCTACAACTTTGCCTGTGGTAAATTCAATTCATTGATATTATTTGGAAAGGCAAACACCTGTCTATATAAGGTCCCACAGTTGACAGTGCATGTCAGAGCAAAAACAAAGCCATGAGGTCGAAGGAATTGTCCGTAGAGCTCCGAGACAGGATTGTGTCGAGGCACATAACTGGGGAAGGGTGCCAAAAAATGTTTTGAAGGTCCCCAAGAACACAGTGGCCTCCATCATTCTTAAATGGAAGAAGTTTGGAACCACCAAGACTCTTCCTAGAGCTTTACTCCCCGGCCAAACAGAGCAATCGAGGGAGAAGGACCTTGGTCAGGGAGGTGACCAAGAACTCGATGATCACTCTGACAGAGATCCAGAGTTCCTCTGTGGAGATGGGAGAACCTTTTTAGAAGGACAACAATCTCTGCAGCACTCCACCAATCAGGACTTTATGGTAAAGTGGCCAGACAGAAGCCACTCAGTAAAAGGCACATGACAACCCGCTTGCAGTTTGCCAAAAGGCACCTAAAGGACTCAGACCATGAGAAACAAGATTCTCTGGTCTGATGAAACCAAGATTGAACTTTTTGGCCTGAATGCCAAGCATCATGTCTGGGGGAAACGTGCGCCATCCCTACGGTTAAGCATGGTGGTGGCAGCATCATGCTGTGGGGATGTTTTTCAGCAGCAGGGACTGGGAGACTAGTCAGGATCGAGAGAAAGATGAACAGTGCAAGGAACAGAGAGATCCTTGATGAAAACCTGCCCCAGAGCACTCATGACCTCAGACTGGGGCAAAGGTTCACCTTCCAACAGGACAATGACACTAAGCAGACAGCCAAGACAAGAGTGGCTTCGGGACAAGTCTCTGAATGTCATTGAGGGGCCCAGCCAGAGCCCGGACTTGAACCTCATCGAACCTGTCTGGAGAGACCTGAAAATAGCTGTGCAGCTCCCCATCCAACCTGATAGAGCTAGAGAGGATCTGCAGAGACCCAAATACAGGTGTGCCAAGCTTGTAGTGTCATACCCAAGAAGACTCAATGCTGTAATCGCTGGCAAAGGTGCTTCAACAAAATTTGATTAAAGGGTCTGTACTTATGTACATGTGATAATCAAAAACATGTGATAATCAAAAATGTCTAAAAAAAACAGTTTTTGCTTTCTCATTATGGGGTACTGTGTGTAGATTGTGTGTAGATTGATGAGTGGAAAAAACTATTTAATCCATTTTAAAATAAGACTGTAACATAACAAAATGTGTAAAAAGTCAAGAGGTCTGAATACTTTCTGAATGCAACTATGTCCATGTGTGTATGTCAGGTCATAGTCCATGAAGTACCAGGTCAGGAGCTGGAGGTGGAGGTGTATGACAAAGACCCAGACCAGGATGACTTCCTGGGGAGGTAGCTACATCTCACTGCCTGTCCATGGGTTTCTGTGTGCCACACTGACACTTTTGACTGTTTCCCTTCCCTTTCACCTCACATTGCCCTGTAACTGAGTAGAACGAGTAGAAAGTCTCCTAGTGTTTTACATGTAGTGTTCTCTTCTCTTCCTTAAATACTGCTGGATCTCTTTTCTTTATTTTTCTCCATTGTCTTGTTTTCTCTGTTTTTGTTTATTTCTCTTTTTGTCTCTCTCCCACTCTGCCGTTTCCTACAGAACCAAGATAGATTTGGGTATCGTGAAGAAGTCCACGGTTGTTGATGAAGTGAGTTATTTTGAGTATTGAATGTCTGACACGGTTAGACACTACTTTGTCATCACAATCTGTATTTTTGTTTCTCAGTGGTTCACCCTGAAAGAAACCAAGTCAGGACGGGTCCATTTCAGACTGGAGTGGTTGGTCTTGCTGCCCAATACAGAGCAACTGGAGCAGGTCTGCATCCGTATCCTCCCTATCATAATATTCCTTCCAATGTTAATGTTATTGCAGTATGAGGCCCATTCCGTCTTGTTTGATTATACACTGTGCTGACTGTGTACGCTGGCAGTGAGCTGTAGTGAAGGAATGTGCAGAATGAAAAGTGCTTAGAGCTAAGTGCCTCTCCCCTCTTTTCAACTCCTCCCCCTCTCCCTTCCTCTCCCAGGTTCTTCAGAGGAACAAGAACTTGACAGTGTCCAGTAAGACTTCAGATCCCCCCTCGGCAGCCATCTTGGCAGTGTATCTGGACAAGGCTGAAGCCCTTCCTGTGAGTCACACCTCGTCAACCTCCCCCCTCCTCCTCCTCCTCCTCTCTCAGCCCTTAAGCTGCATCCTGTCTGTGGCTGCGAGGGTAGCGCTGTAACTGTCACTAGGGTTCTTGTCACACAGAGTTGTTCCCTACCCTCGGCCCTTGTTCACTTCCCATCACTGATCTGAGATAATTGCAACATCGGCTTTAAAGGCTAGCTGTCAAGGCATGTTGTTTTCACCTATCCAGTCCTGTCTGATCTGCAAAAGGAAGTGAATGGGAGCCAAGGAGAGGGAACAACCTTCTGGAATGAAACACACCCATAGTGGTTCTGTGTTTAGACTTCCTGAAACTCTTGGCACTCAACTCTGTTTCCTCTTTCTACTGTTTTTCGGCGGTTGCTATGCAACATCTATGCCAGTGGTTACCAACCCTGGTCCTGAAGAGCTACAGAGTGTGCAGGCTTTTGTTACAAACCCAGCACAAACACATCTGTTTCAACTTATCAAATCTAATTATCAATAACTTGATTAGTTGAATAAAATGTTGATAGTGCTGGGCCGAAACAAAAGTCCCCGTAGTGCTACATTAATAAAGTGTTCAAGTTGTTTGTGTGTTTTGTATGTTGATGTGTGTTTGTATGTGTGTGTTTTAGATGAAGAAGGGCAACAAAGAACCCAGTCCCATGGTGCAGTTGTCTGTGCAGGACATCACTCGAGAGAGCAGGGTAAGACTACCAGAGTAGTGACTTACTAGACTTGTAAGTCACTACGGCTCCTATAGTGGAATTGAAGACCAAAGGTGGCTACCATAGTAATAGACTATCATAACCCTTTGCTTTGAAGTCAAACCCACTCCTATTTAGCATTCTCTCTATTCCTTAACACTGTTTTTAGACCTGTTGGACGACAATCAACCCAGAGTGGGAGGATGCCTTCACCTTCTTCATCCCAGATCCACGCAAGCAGTCAATAGACATTCAGGTACCTTGATATTCTAACTGCATTACATGTTTTGCACCAATTTGTCATTATTTGAATGCATTATTTCTGTCTGTTTCCTCATAGCAATCTGTTGAATGACCACACTCGTTCCTATGTGTGTATTCTTCATTGAACATTCTCACTACCCTCCCATCTCTTCCAGGTGAAAGACAACGACCGGATACAGACTCTAGGTACCCTGTCCATCCCTCTGTCCCGTCTGCTGTCCAGCCCCAACCTGTCTCTGGACCAGTGGTTCCAGCTTGACAAATCTGGCCCTGCCAGCCGCATCTACATCAACACTGTACTCAGGGTAAGGACAGGTTCCTCCTCTCAATCCCAACCTACTGTAAGGTGGATGCACATCTTTAAAGCTCAGTTTGGCCTATGTGTAATGCATTCTTCTCTTTCTTTCTTTCTTTCTTTCTTTCTTTCTCTTTGTTTCTCTCTCTTTGTTTCTGTCTCTCTCTTTGTTTCTCTCTCTTTGTTTCTCTCTTTGTTTCTTATGTTTCTCTCTCTCTCTCTCTCTCTTTGTTTCTCTCTCTCTTTGTTTCTCTGTTTGTTTCTTATGTTTCTCTCTCTCTCTCTCTCTCTCTCTCTCTCTCTCTCTCTCTCTCTCTCTCTCTCTCTCTCTCTCTTTGTTTCTCTCTCTCTCTTTGTTTCTCTCTTTGTTTCTCTCTTTGTTTCTCTCTTTGTTTCTTATGTTTCTCTCTCTCTCTCTCTCTCTGTTTCTCTCTCTCTCTTTCTCTGTCTCTCTCTCATTGTTTCTCGCTCTCCCTTTTTCTCTCAGGTGCTATGGTTGGATGAGGAGAACATTCCCACTTCCTCTACAGAGGCAGCTGGCCTAGCAGCTGGTTTCTCAAAGATACGCCCCCGACAGACCTCCCCTGACCCCAGCTTTGCCACAGAGGTAAAGCATGTAATATACATGGACATACATGTTATTGTTAGTAACTAAAGGTAGTTACAATTAAACCAAGTTAAAGTATGATTGCAATGTTGAAGAGTCTGAGTCTATGCTGAATTTCAGTGTTTTGATGTTTTAGGGGGTGCTTAGAATCCACCTTCTAGAGGGCCAAAATCTGGTCCCAAAGGACAACATGATGGGGGGCATGGTAAAGGGCAAGAGTGACCCCTATGTCAAGATCAACATCGGGGGTGAGACCTTTGAAAGTCGGGTCATCAATAGGAACCTCAACCCCACCTGGAACGAGATTTATGAGGTACGATATCAACCTAATATTATCTTAATTTTCAAGTTGGAACATTTTAACAAAACAAATAAAGTAATTGGTTCAAACGGACAGTCATACCACTCTAGGGTTATAATGAGTTCAAGGAGGCTTCTGGTCATCAGAAAACAGAACCATAGAAAGAGTGTTTATCAACCAGTGATCATTTTGGAAGCTATTTTAGATTTTGTTTTAGTGTTCGTCTTTATGACTAAAATAATTTTTGAGTATTTTCATCCATAGTTTTTGTTGTCAGTCGGCTAAAACTCTGGACCTTTTTAGTCTAGTTTTAATCACAGTAATTTTATTTAATTTCCCCCCCATGAAATAATCTATATCATCATGTGCACATTAAGATAGCCTTGTCCAACTACACCCTCATATAGCTGGCACATTGCTATTGTGGCAGATTGTAACCTATGCCAGCCATGATTTACCATAGGCTACAAAGCCTTGGCTACAAGTAAACAATTTAGGCATACATCTCTTTTCTCCCCATCATAACCTTTGGTTTGGAGTAAATAATATTGACTCTCCTAACAGGGGGAGAATCTGAGCTTTCCAACAATGCCAGAACTGTTAGGCTACTGTACTCTAATATTCAGCAAATAGCATTCATATTTCCAATTGCAGTCGCATTTGCAAAGCGACTAGAGCTTCTGATGTGATCTAAGCAGAAATAGCCTACATGAAAGTAAGAGAGAGTAAACATTATTGTTTCTAGTTTAGGTTAGTTACAACTGAAGTGTCCTGAATGCGCATGTAACGGCTCTCGGTTGTAGAATGAAGAGTGGACCAAGGCGCAGCGTGATAGGCGTACATCATCTTTTTATTGATGACACCAAAACAAAATAACAAAGACAAAAAACGAAAGCGCACAGTTCTGTCAGGCTCAGATACTAAACAGAAAACCAGATCCCACAAACTCAGGTGGAAAACAGGCTGCCTAAGTATGATTCCCAACTAGAGATTACGATAGACAGCTGCCTCTGATGGGGAACTACACTCGGCCAAAAACAAAGAAATAGAAAACATAGAATTTCCCACCCGAGTCACACCCTGACCTAACCAAACATAGAGAATAATAAGGATCTCTAAGGTCAGGGCGTGACAGTGCACCAGTTCAAAAGATTGACGAGTGACTGAAGTTACCTCATGGGAGCTGTGTGGAAGATCCGGACCGCGCAATTGAAACATGTTAATTCTGCCAATGAGAGGATTGCATTAAATATTCTGCAAAGGCATTCATGCTTATGATTGGACAAATCAGATGAAAAGGAGCTTCATGTCAAATTGAATGTCCATTAGTCTCACGTAGGAAATCCTCGTCTCGTCACATTTTCGTCAACTAAAATAAACTAATTTCTTACATTTATTGTTTTTTTTTTCATGGCATCTCATATCGTTATCGTCATTAGCTTTCAATAGGAAAAATCGGTCATGGGGCGAATATTTTTCGTCATAGTTATTGTTGACGAAATTAACACTGTTAACAACTAGGACAGCAGTCTACCAATGAGTATTTACCCATTATTTGGAGGAAAATATTAGGTGACCTCAAAATCTCAGTGCTTCCCTGTGTGTTTCCAGTTTTAGAATGTAGGATATTGCTTTTACTGAAGCTGTTGTTGTGTGTTGTGTTGTCTCCCAGGTGGTTCTGACCACGCTGCCTGGCCAGGAGCTCCATGTAGAGATATTTGATAAGGACATGGACATGAAAGATGACTTCATGGGCAGGTATGCAGGTTGTGACCCAAATGGCAATATATTCTCTATATAGCGCACTACTGTAGGGTGTCATTTGGGATGCAAATGGAGTCTCTGGGAACTAGATAGATTTCTATGTGTGGTGACTTTGGCACCCCCTTGGGCATGGACATGTAACTCCCACGGATTAGATTTTGCTCCATTTTCCGTTTGTTTGTACAGTTGTTTGTGCTCTAACCTGATATTCCTATGTACCTATACAGGTTGAAGATTAGTTTGAAGGATATCATCACCTCTCAATACACTGACCAGGTGAGATCTGCCTGCCTGCATCAGAGTTAACATGACTTCATACTTTCCTTCACACAAACAGACCACTGCATATGTTGCCAGCCTATGTAAAAGCTCATTAGTTTCCATGTTTCAGTGGTAGACTGCACTGAGTTGTTGTCTCTCTGTTCCAGTGGTACACTCTGAATGATGTGAAGTCAGGTCGTGTTCACCTGGTACTGGAGTGGGTACCTACAGTATCAGAACCAGGCATACTGGACCAGGTCAGCCCTTCTTCCTCTTTTATTAGAGATATCGTATTGTGATAAGAGAATCTCTTTTGCAAAACATAAGCTTTATAATAGGCAGTATTAAACAGTAGTGTAACGTGTCATGGGGTTCCCGAATGGCGCAGCGGTCTAAGGCACTGCGTCTCGGTGCTAGAGGCGTCACTACAGACCCTGGTTCAAATCCAGGCTGTATCACAACCGGCCGTGATTTTTGAGTCCAGTAGGGTGGCGCACAGTTGGACCGGGTTTGGCCGGGGTAGGCCAGTTATTGTTAATAAGAATTTGTTCTTAACTGACTTGCCTAGTTAAATAAAATAAAAATAAAATCATTATACACACTGCCATCAGAGTAATGCATCCTTGTACACAGTGCCATACAGACCCAGTGACCTGTGTAAATGTCCCCAAGGTGTTCCAGTTCCAGTCCAGGCAGTCCTTCCACAACAAGGCGGTTCCCTCTATGGCGCTACTCTTTGTGTTTGTGGAGAGGGCAGACGGCCTGCCAGTGAGTCTTTGCACCTCTTTCTCAGTTTGGAGGGGTTCTTATGATTTTGTGTGCAGTGCTAATGTTAATGATGTTTATGTTTAGAGGACTAATTATATTTTGCATATGAACCTGGGTGCCTCTTTTGTGCACGTGTAGTGTGTTTGTTTTGAATGTTTATTTATTGTGGCGTGTTTTCAGCTTAAGAAGAGTGGGAAGGAGCCAAAAGTGGGAGCTGAACTTGTTGTGGGGGGGACTTCCCATAAAACTACGGTGAGACAGACAACCCATTCAATGTGTCCTGTTAAAAATGGACATATGACACTGTAAAACCATTCAATGTGTCTTAAAAATAATATGGTAATATTAATATGGTACTCTACCCCAAGCCATAAGACTGCTGAACAATTAATCAAATGGCCACCCAGACTATTTACATTGACCCCTTTTTACATTGACCCACTTTACCTCTACTTAGATGTACAAATCACCTCGACTAACCTGTACCCCCGCAGACTGTACCCCCGCACATTGACTCTGTAGCGGTACCCTCTGTATATAGCCTCGTTATTGTTATTTTATTATTACTTTTTGTTTGATTTTTGATTTTATTTTATTGAGTAAATATTTTCTTAACTCTATTGCTTGAACTGTATTGTTGGTTAAGGGCTTGTAAAGTAAGCATTTCACGTATATGGCGCATGTGACAAATACAATTTGATTTGATATTTTGATCTGTTACAGTGAATTACTGCTCATGCCTCCTTTCTATCTCTATTAAGGTGTGTGATCGCACCATCTCACCCCAGTGGGACGAGGCTTTTTACTTCCTGGTTCATGACCCCAGAGAAGAGCTCCTCATAGTGAAGGTAAGTGTGTGTGTTAAAATATATTTTTTAGATCGTAAAGATGTGGGTTTTTATAAAAGGGTACTATACTCTTCACAGAATTACGAGGTTATTCATCCATCTTCCATTTTCTCTTCTCCTCTAGTTGTCTCACAGTTGGACCTTGCCTATTGGTTCTCTGGTGGTACCAATCAGAGAGCTGCTGTCAGAACCAGATCTGGTCCTGGATCAGTGGCTGAGTCTGGATGGAGCCTCACCTGACAGTCAGATTCTACTGAGGGCTGAACTCAAGGTGAGACATACTTGCACTTAACAAACACTCGATTACTCTGTAGGAGTAACTTTAGATGTGTGTTAATTGAATGCATGATATTTTGTAATAAGGTTATATGGTGGTGTTATTAAATGTGTTGTTCTACTACAGCTGCTGTGTCCCAAGAAGTGTGAGATTGATGTGGAGAGGGCAGATCAATCCAGAGCTCAAGCCGCCTCTACTGCTGAACAGAGACTGGAGAGAAACACAGTGCAGAAGAGGTAGAATAAATTAGGGTGTACTAATACACACATACACACAAACACACACGATTAACCAATTTCTATTTTATTCCACCAAGTCTGCTCAGGTCTAGTTCAGTGGACACTCCCAGTGCTCCAGTCCCCAGCCTTCCCTCTATCCCAGCACCAGAGCCAGAGAAGGCTAAGAGAGTAACAGCTACTGAGATGGTCTCTGGGAAAGTACCTGTGGAGCTCACTGAGGAACCCAGTCCTCCTGAAACACTACCCACACACACCAACCCTAATCCCAGCTTTGGCTCTGAGGTGAGATACAGTATGCCAGTGAAGGCCATTATTACATTTTTTTTTTAGGTATACAGTATAGTACCACATACAGTACTGTGTGAATTAGGTATGTCATACTATACTGCTGTATTTGTGCAGTCTTGTTACAAGTGTTTGTTTTTAGGGGCTGCTGAGAATCCACCTACTGGAGGGCCAGAATCTTATCGCCAAGGACAACCTGATGGGTGGCCTGAAGAAGGGCAAGAGTGACCCCTACGTCAAGATCAACATCGGAGGGGTCATGTTTAAGAGTCATGTGATCAAGGAGAACCTCAACCCTATCTGGAATGAGATGTATGAGGTATGTATGGAGGGAGTTGTAGTTTTTAGGAAAAATGTGTTGTGTCTATATACATTTTAAACCGTAAACCCACATTAACTTGTATTTTGTCAGTACAGCTCCATGTACATAATATATTATACAGTATTACATAATACTTAGAGTAGTGTTACATCGGTCTAATCATAAACACATAGTAGGGTGTTCACCCATAAAAGGATGAATTAATGAAAGGTTTACACAAATATGCCCATTCAATTCAGTAAGAAAAACATCAGTCCAAACCCCATGTCTCTACCATACAGTGCGTTCGGAAAGTATTCAGACCTCTTGACTTTTTCCACATTTTGTTAGGTTACAGCCTTATTTTAAAATGTAACTGAAATCACATGTACATAAGTATTCAGACCCTTTAATCAGTATTTTGTTGAAGCACCTTTGGCAGCGATTACAGCCTTGAGTCTTCTTGGGAATGATGCTACTGGGCACCTGTATTTGGCGAGTTTCTCCCATTCTTCTCTGCAGATCCTCTCAAGCTCTGTCAGGTTGGATGGGGAGCGTCGATGCACAGCTATTTTCAGTTTTCCAGAGATGTTAGATCGGGTTCAAGTCCGGACTCTTGCTGGGCCACTCAAGGATATTCAGAGAATTGTCCCGCAGCCACTCCTGCATTGTCTTGGCTGTGTGCTTAGGGTCGTTGTCCTGTTGGAAGGTGAACCTTCACCCCAGTCTGAGGTCCTGAGCGCTCTGGAGCAGGTTTTCATCAAGGATATCTCTGTACTTTGCTCCGTTTTTTTCCCCTCGATCTTGACTAGTCTCCCAGTCTCTGCCGCTGAAAAACATCCCCACAGCATGATGCTGTCACCACCATGCTTCACCTGGAGCCAGTTTTCCTCCAGATGTGACTCTTGGCATTCAGGCAAAAGAGTAAAATCTTGGTTTCATCAGACCAGAGAATCATGTTTCTCATGATTTGAGAGTCCTTTAGGTGCCTTTTGGCAGGGCAGCCAGCTCTAGGAAGAGTGTTGGTGGGGATGGCATCCCAGGTGTACTCCAATCAAGTTGTAGAATCATCTCAAGGATGATCAATGGAAACAGGATGCACATGAGCTCAATTTCAAGTCCCATAGCAAAGGGTCTGAATACTTATGTAAATAAGGTATTTCTGTTTTAAAAAATGTATACATTTGCAAAAAAACAGAAAATAAAAAAAGGTTTTAGCTTTGTCATTATGGGGTATAGTGTGTAGATTGATGATGACATTTCAAAAAAATCCAGAATAAGGCTGTATGACATTACTTTTGTGATTCAAGCATGACGCATCACCCATCAACTCACGTGGTTGCTATGACTTAAGCTCCACCCACTAAACCTGACCTGTATGGATCTCAGCCACTCCCACGAGTCCTCTGATTGGTCAAAACATTCTGATCGTTTGAGACTAGCCAGGATCTATCTATTCAAATAGGGACCACAGAGCCTGCCTCATCCAAATATAAATATAATAATAATATATGCCATTTAGCAGACGCTTTTATCCAAAGCGACTTACAGTCATGTGTGCATACATTCTACGTATGGGTGGTCCCGGGGATCGAACCCACTACCCTGGCGTTACAAGCGCCATGCTCTACCAACTGAGCTACAGAAGGACCACAAATTTATTTTTTAAATATATTCTGCTGTCAGTTCAATTTCCTTCCAGACTCACATCAAACATCTCCAATCGAAAATCAAATCAAGAGTCGGCTTTCTATTCCGCAACAAAGCCTCCTTCACTCACGCCTCCAAGCTTACCCTAGTAAAACTGACTATCCTACCGATCCTCGACTTTTCGGCGATGTCATCTACAAAATGGCTTCCAACACTCTACTCAGCAAACTGGATGCAGTCTATCACAGTGCCATCCGTTTTGTCACTAAAGCACCTTATACCACCCACCACTGCGACTTGTATGCTCTAGTCGGCTGGCCCTCACTACATATTCGTCGCCAGATCCACTGGCTCCAGGTCATCTACAAGTCCATGCTAGGTAAAGCTCCGCCTTATCTCAGTTCACTGGTCACGATGGCAACACCCATCCGTAGCACGCGCTCCAGCAGGTGTATCTCACTGATCATCCCTAAAGCCAACACCTCATTTGGCCGCCTTTCGTTCCAGTACTCTGCTGCCTGTGACTGGAACGAACTGCAAAAATCGCTGAAGTTGGAGACTTTTATCTCCCTCACCAACTTCAAACATCAGCTATCCGAGCAGCTAACCGATCGCTGCAGCTGTACATAGTCTATTGGTAAATAGCCCACCCATTTTCACCTACCTCATTCCCATACTGTTTTTATACTGTTTTTTATTTATTTACTTTACTTTACTTTTCTGCTCTTTTGCACACCAATATCTCTACCTGTACATGACCATCTGATCATTTATCACTCCAGTGTTAATCTGCAAAATTGTATTATTAGCCTACCTCCTCATGCCTTTTGCACACATTGTATATAGACTGCCCATTTTTTTCTACTGTGTTATTGACTTGTTAATTGTTTACTCCATGTGTAACTCTGTGTTGTCTGTTCACACTGCTATGCTTTATTTTGGCCAGGTCGCAGTTGCAAATGAGAACTTGTTCTCAACTAGCCTACCTGGTTAAATAAAGGTGAAATACATAAAATAAAATTAAAAATTACATTTACAGTTCATAAAGGTTAAAACATTGTAAAATAAACACCTCTACAGCAATGTTCCCTCTAAACTGTGCGTGTCACTATCCGAGCACTTCGTCCAGGACTGCCGCGCAAAGATATGCCAATGACGTGCAGAGACGCAAGAGATTTAATTTAACTGAATTCGCCCCATTAGTTTCACTATATATATCAACGTTTTTCCTGTGATGAAATCAACATTATATCAGCCCCTTTTCAATGTAAAAAACCCCAAATCTGAAGAGTCTGATTTTGTTGTAGGCAGAGCCAGAGCGCAACGGAGTAGAATTATTTTTGGCTGGGGTCTTTCAACCAATCACCTGCGAGTGAATGCACTTTTCAGGTCAGAGCTCAGAGTCGTGCGTGTGCACATTTGTTGATATTCTTTGCTCGTTGACGAGTTATTAGCCCAGTTGAGTATTAGCCCAGTTGAGTTATTAGCCCAGTTGAGTTATTAGCCCAGTTATAGAGAAGTATAGGTCAGCCATGGGGAGTTACTGCTTCCTACAAGCAACACAATCTAACACTCAATTCATGCAAAAATATACACAATAAGTATTTCAGCAGATTTCGTGATATGTACAAAAAGTATTTCAGCAGATTTGGTGTGTTTCTGTGGCTTAATTCGTGTGAAATGATGAAAAAAAATTGTGATTTTATTCGTAGGAAAATACACATTTTTGTGCGACTTCATTGATAGGAAAAAAACATTTGGGGGGGCCAACGAGACAGGACTATGATAGATTTTGGGCAGTCGTGTTCTACACTGCTTTTTTTGGTGTCCCACATTTATTTATATAAAAAACAAACGTGTTAACAACCCAATATTGTTAATCAACCAGGTTGTCACCGAAATACATATAATATTATAGTTGCTTTACGTTTTTTATTTTTTATTATTTAAAGGCAATGCTGTTTTCACTTAATACTTTGGGATACTGGTACTATGTCGGATTTTATGAGGGTCGCCAGATTGGAGTAAAAAGCTGTATTTGTCTGTGGTTTTTGCGGTATCGATGAAGGTATTTGATTTGGGAATGGGGATACATTTTCTTGATGGGAAATTAATTCAATAAATGTGGGGAAACAAAAGACCTGCAAATAAAATATGTTTGGTTTAAATTCCCCTTGTGTACCTTCATGGTATTTTCAACTATAACAAGTCTGGACTAAGCTCAATGAAGCCATATCAATGCAGTTAAACAGGTTCATGTAAAAAATAATGAATTTTGTTGGTTTATACTTATGGAACTTCCAAGGCCGTTTCATGATGATTATTATGGTCGTGTCAAGCTCACGTCTAGTTATGTGATCAATATTGTGTTGGGTGTAATTACTTTGATATAAGCTACAATGGGTGTGACGGATAGAAGTAGTCACCACACGTGGGATAGAGCCTTACATCAACGTTGCCTGAAGCTGAATGGAAAGTGCTCTGCCCTGACCAGTTATTCAGAAGAAAATCCTCTGTGACTTGTATCATTATTACAATGTCTGCTAACGTTGAACATAGCTTAAGGTTAGGGTATTTCATTAATTATTCCCAAGTGATATGGGCAATAAACGGTTCCTTTTCCCTTAACATGACCTGACCTAGACCCCCTTATCCACAGCTCCCCCCTATCAGTAGTGCCACATGTGACCGTTTTCCCTGCACTCAGCCCCTCCCAAGCTTAATTGCACCCCTCATGTCTCTATTATAACTAATGATTAACAATAGTTCAAGCTCAGAAATCCAAACCCATCACCTAAGTAATGTGTGGTCATTTGTAGCAGTTTCCTCAGAGTATGGTCATACTGAAAATGTTGTACAAAATCCCCCATAATTTAATCTCAAAATCATTGAAATGGTTGAAAATAAACCATTTGTCACGTTTAAATATTTTCTGTGAATTATTTTTTTTTAAACGTTTTTTCCAATTACCTTGACTGTTCTCTGAACATATATAAACAACACAGATATAACGATCGTGAAATGCGTAGCGCACATAGGCACTCAAAATTGGGAACCATACACACACCAACATAGAAATATAATACCTAGAAACCCCCTTAGTCACGACCTGACCTAAAACACCATGGAGAACCCCGAGGGCTCTCTATGGTCAGGGTGTGACAGTACCACCCCCCCCCAAAGGGGTGTGGACTCCGACCGCAAAACCGGGGAGGGTTAGGGTGGGCAACTAGCGTCGGTGGCGGCTCCGGTGCGGGACATAGCACCCGCTCAGACCGTGGATCGTCACTGGAGGCTCTGGGCCGTGGACCGTCGATGCTGGCTCTGGGGCGTGAACCGTCGCTATAGAAGCTCCGGGGCGAGAACCGTCACTATAGAATCTCCGGACCGTGAACCGTCGCTGGAAGCTCCGGACCGTGAACCGTCGCTGGAAGCTCCGGACCGTGAACCGTCGCTGGAAGCTCCGGACCGTGAACCGTCGCTGGAAGCTCCGGACCGTGAACCGTCGCTGGAAGCTCCGGACCGTGAACCGTCGCTGGAAGCTCCGGACCGTGAACCGTCGCTGGAAGCTCCGGACCGTGAACCGTCGCTGGAAGCTCCGGACCGTGAACCGTCGCTGGAAGCTCCGGACCGTGAACCGTCGCTGGAAGCTCCGGACCGTGAACCGTCGCTGGAAGCTCCGGACCGTGAACCGTCGCTGGAAGCTCCGGACCGTGAACCGTCGCTGGAAGCTCCGGACCGTGAACCGTCGCTGGAAGTTCCGGACCGTGAACCGTCGCTGGAAGTTCCGGACCGTGAACCGTCGCTGGAAGCTCCGGACCGTGAACCGTCGCTGGAAGCTCCGGACCGTGAACCGTCGCTGGAAGTTCCGGACCGTGAACCGTCGCTAGAAGCTCCGGACCGTGAATCGTCGCTGGAAGCTCCGGACCGTGAATCGTCGCTGGAAGTTCCGGGCTGTAGAACTCGCTAGAGACTCCGGACTGTGAACACGCACTGCTGGACGAGTGCGGGGAGCCGGCAGAGGACGTACCGGGCTGGGGAGGCGCACTGGAGGCCTGGTGCGTGGAGCCGGCACAGGTTGCACCGGACTGATGACACGCTCTTCAGGGCGAGTGCGAGCGGCCGGCATAGGACTGGGAAGGCGCACTGGAGGCCTGGAGTGTGGAGCCGGCACATGTTTCACCGGACTGATGACACACTCCTCAGGGCGAGTTGTGCACTGGAGGCCTGGCCGAGGAGCCAGCACAAGTTGCACCGGACTGATGACACACTCCTCAAAACGCCTGCGCTGCAGCATACTCCTAGCCAACATCTCTCCGATATCCCTCCTCAAACTGCTCCATCGACTCCCAGACGGTCTCTGGCTTTCTCCTTGGCCGACCACCCCTTGTGCCACCCCCCTCAAAAAAACTTTGGGTTGCCCTTGGGCTGTTTGTGGCCGCAGACCCCGGCGTCGTTGCTGTCCTCCTTTATTCCTTGTTGACTCGCATCCACCTAGTATCTCTTCCCATGACCAACTCTCCTTTACCTCCTGGGCACGCTGCTTGGTCCCGTAGTGGTGGGATATTCTGTCATGACCGTCGTATGAATAATTTGACCAAGGCGCAGTGTGAGTATAGTTCCACATTTTAATGATAGTGAAACTTCCAAAACAACACAGCTATAACGATTGTGAAATACGTAGCACACATAGGCACTCATACAAAACAATATCCCACGTTGCAGGTGGGAAAAAGGACACACTAAGTATGATCCCCAATTAGAGGTAACGATCATCAGCTGCCTCCAATTGGGAACCATACACACCACACCAACATAGAAATATAATACCTAGAAACCCCTCTAGTCACGACCTGACCTAAAATACCCGAGGGCTCTCTAAGGTCAGGGCGTGACAATAGCGACTATAGAATTGACCCCAGCTCTGGCCAAGTGTAACCAACATTGTATTCTGACTGTAGTCAACCTTGTTTCCGTCTTCAGCACGTTCTCTTCTTTCTCTATCTAATTGTGGTCTTTGTCTGTGGAAACTGTTCTCTATAACTCCATTTCATGAAATATATTCCTTTCTGATGAGTGAAAATAGTGGAAATGCGTACTTTGTACACTTTACTGTAAAAATATTAGTATAAAGTATTTTACATTTTGTCTATCACTGTCTTTTGTGCTCTATATGTGTGATTCCTCCCTATGGTTTTAACATCATTGTGATGTTTGTCCCCAGACTGTGATGGCACCACAGGCAGGTCAGGAGGTCCAGGTAGAGCTGTATGATAAAGACATGGACAAGGATGACTTCCTGGGCAGGTGAGAAACTGCTTTTGTGTCCCAAATGGCACTCTATTCCCTATAGAGTACATGACTTTTGACCAGAGGCCATAGGGCGCTGGTCTGGTACTCAGCCGATGTCCTGTAATGTTTTGTTACCCTGTTGTTGTCTTGGTTTGAAGCATCCTTTGTAGTTCCCTGTAAGTGTTTAGTTTTACTTTGGACTACAATGATGCACCATTTTTTTTTGTACAGGTGTAACATCAGTATGAGAGACATCATACAATCCCAGTATACAGACCAGGTAAGGTTTACATGTCTCCCTCTTCTCTTGTACTAAATAATGTCTGTACTCTCTTACATTGGAACGCTCATCTTCATATTGCATTACTTTTAGTTTCAGAACACTCTATCTTATGTGTGATCTGTGTCTGTTCCAGTGGTACACTCTGAATGATGTGAAGTCAGGTCGTGTTCACCTGGTACTGGAGTGGGTACCTACAGTATCAGAAGCAGACAGACTGGATCAGGTCAGTTCTATTTCTCTCCTCTCTGTCTCTACAAATTTAGCTTTTTTCCCCTTCTTCTTTTGCCCTATCTCTCATTCTATTACTAGTTTTGAACCTTTTAACCACCTGGTTTGATGTGATTTAACTCTAACCTCCTCATGTTCCAGGTGCTGCAGCTACAGTCTCTCCAGTCCTACCAGAACAAGGCTGTTCCCTCTAGTGCTTTGCTCTTCGTCTACATGGATAGAGCCCACTCACTGCCTGTGAGTCACCTCAGACACTGAGCCACTTTGAATTTATGAACCCTGGCATTGGTTTGTTGTCATTGGGTCTGTTGTCTTTTACAGCTGTAATATGCTTTCAGCGCAGATGTTTCATTTTTATTTTGTCTCGTGTCTCACAATACTTTTTTTTATGACTGTTGTATTGTTTGATCTCTATGTTTTTTGTAGTTTAAGAAGAGTGGGAAGGAGCCAAAGGCTGGAGCTGAGCTAGTTCTGGGGAAGACAACCTACAGAACCAAGGTGAGATACAGTAGATGTAGAGCTGAGATGTTTGACTTGTAACAGGATCTGCCTTGAATGTGAACTTATTTGTCTCTCTGAAGGTGTGCGATCGCACCAATTCCCCCCAGTGGGATGAGGCTTTCTACTTCCTGGTTCGTGACCCCAGAGAGGAGATACTCATAGTGAAGGTGAGAGTTCAGTCTGCTTCAGGATGGAGTTACTAAACATGGATAATGTTTAATCTAAACATAATATCACTCACTAGGGGTGTAACGGTACAAATATTCGTACCGAACCGTTCGCTAAAGGGACCTTAGTTCGGTCTGCATTGTGAACCCGAAGGAATAAATAAATACAAATATATTGGCAAAACAATATATATATATAATACAAACACTAAGCCTATATACTTTGCGTTGTAGGCCTATGCCTCTTGAGTACATCTGAGCTGATAAAACATTTCAGGCTATTCCGTTAAAATAACTAGAGCTTATGTACACGTTGTAATCAAAATTAATAATCTTAATGGCCGCATTTCAAATTGTCCTTTTGTGAAGCGCAGCCGGGAACTAGTTCTGTATGATGGCGAGTGGTGGGAACAATTAGCCAGAATTGGAGGATTCCTCCATCATTTAAATCTCCAGGTTGGGAACATTTTGGATTCTCAGTAGATTACAACGACGATGGACAGAGAGTTGTGGATAAAAGATTAACAGTATGTCGCCACGCTCAACGAGAATAGCTTATGCAGCTGCCAACAACTCAAATATGTTGACACATTTACGCTGACATCGCCCGAGTATACCGGAGCAAGGTGGAAAGGCAAAGACACAACAACACAACATTGTCTCCCCTCTGCATTCAAGCAGCCCTTGGCAGCTGATTCTGACCTGGCCAAAGAAATTACAAGAGCGAAAGGTAGGCTATATTTATAGCACCCTGTAGTGAGGTGCGTACTGGCGGAAGAGAAGTCAGGAGCAGGAGAGCGAAAACTGATTTACAACGGTTTCGTTTAATATCCACAAACCACATCAACAGAACAATACAATAAATGGGTCAAACAAAACCCGGTGAATACCAGCATACCGTTGCACAAGCACTACAAGAAACCAATTACCCACAAGGACATGGGGGGGAACAGAGGGTTAAATACACAACATGTAATTGATGGAATTGGAACCAGGTGTGATGGAAGACAAGACAAAACCAATGGAAAATGAAAAGTGGATCAGCGATGGCTAGAAGGTCGGTGACTTTGACCGCCGAACGCCACCCGGAAAAGGAGAGGGACCAACTTCGGCGGAAGTCGTGACACACCCCTTCTCTGTGGTTGAGAATAGGGAGTTTCAGCACCTCGTGAAAGTGCTCGAGCCACGTTACGAACTTCCCTCTTGCACCCATTTCAGCAAACAGGTAGTACCCGCTCTATATAAGCAAGCCAAAGCCGAAGTTTTCAATGAATTGGCCAATGCACCCTGTGTTGTGCTTACTTCACAGTGACAGCCTATCATATTACACCAGAGTGGGAGATGTACTGTGCTACAGACACGCCCCCTTTACGAGAGTAGCATGTGCGCATCTGGTACTAAAGGAGGCAGTGTCTTGGTGCGTTCGTAACCAAGTAGGAAGTGGAATTTTACCACATACGACTGGGAAAAATCCTCTTGAATGGCCCTCCAACTTCTAATTTAGTGGGAAACTCATTTATAGTTCTGAGCACCCACATGGTGACCTCTGATGGTACCTACTAAGGAAATGCCTCTATATATCAGCATTTTCGGGAGTTAAATGCAACAACAAAACATTATTCATAAAAAGCCATTGTGTTTTTTTAACTTTATAATTTGTTTTCAAGCCTAATAGCTGTACTCTTAGTTTATAGTTGACGTAGCTTGTTGGCAGTTAGCCAATTGTTCAAATCACATGAATGCGTCCAACTGGTATATATACACGTCTGGTAAATTTCCACCTCCCATAATGCCCAACATAACAATCCTGTCACAACAGTCAATCCTGGGAACATTGTGAATGGCATTTAATTGCACCGCTGTACCGAAACCAAACCAAACCATAACCCCACTATAAACAGCTTGCATAGTCACTGATAAATGCAATTCATCCATACAAATCTCCCATTCGACCTTTTTCTCTTTTCCTTTCTAATTCACTCTGTATTTATCTTTCTCTAGCTCTCCAGTGCTTGGGATCAGGCGATAGGTTCTCTGGTGGTACCAATCAGAGAACTGCTGTCAAAACCAGATCTGGTCCTGGATCAGTGGCTGAGTCTGGATGGAGCCTCACCTGACAGTCAGATTCTACTGAGGGCTGAACTCAAGGTGAGACACGCACACTCATACTCGCACTCACAAACATCAACTATCAATGTGAGGAACAAAATGTGCCATATAGTACACAAAGTGCATTTATGTAATTTAGCAGACGCTCTTATCCAGAGCGACTTACACTAGTGAGTGCATATATTTTTGGTCCCCATGGGAATTAAATCCATAACCCTGGGACATGTTATGTACTTTTCCTGCACCTAGCAGTCTAATCTTAAAGCTATTGGTAAGTAATTAGCTGCATGTTTTCGTTCACAGATCCTGAACTCAAAGATGACTGAGGGTGTTGGGCTACCACAAGGTCCAGAAACTATTACTCTTGGGAGATACAGTGAGGAGCAAGTTACTGAGACCAATGAGGAGAAACAACACAATGAGGTGCCATCTGAGGAGTGAGTTTTGTCTTGGCCCCTCCCAGTATTCAAATTGTTGAATTGTAATTATAAGTTGATTGCAAATGCAAATGTGTGCAGTGTAGGGTTTTCACGTGGCAAGGGACAAAACATGAAGCGGACAACATTTCCTGAAGAAAACAGTCCTAATGTTGGAAACAAGCAGCCTCATGTTTGTAATGTACTGGGTGTAGTGGGTAAGAAGTCAGGCGCAGGAAGCAGAGAGTTCAGGGTAGTGATATATTTAATGCACAAAACGGCGAACATGAGCCAACCCCACGAAACAAATGCCC
The DNA here is from genome assembly GCF_021184085.1 of Oncorhynchus gorbuscha. Taxonomy (NCBI): domain Eukaryota; kingdom Metazoa; phylum Chordata; class Actinopteri; order Salmoniformes; family Salmonidae; genus Oncorhynchus; species Oncorhynchus gorbuscha. The sequence goes on along the minus strand of NC_060190.1, from coordinate 44,250,271 downwards.
CAAACACGGGGACTTAAACAGTCCAGCAAAACCCACGAAATGGGAAACACGTAACCCATAGACGTGCACACAAGTTACACAAAACAATCCCGCACAAAGAGCAGGCGGGCCTACTGGTAAATAAAGCCCGACTAATCAGCCTAAAACACAAACTGGTGAAACCAATAAACAGAAAGGGGAAAAGGGATCAGTTGCAGCTAGTAGGCCGGTGACGACGACCGCCGAGCGCCACCCGCACAGGAAGGAGAGCCACCTTCGGTAGGAGTCGTGACAATGTTGTCCCCCAGAATTACATGTTTTTTTATTGCACACAATATATTACATGCAGCAGGTTTTTTAAAGGACCAAAGAGTTGAATCTGCTTTGTGTTTTCCTTTTTGCCACGGAAAATCAGGTATCATATGTTTGTGATACTGGTATCGTGACAACCCTAATAAAGTGTATGTAAATTATAAAACTCTTCAACATGTGTGTCTCTTTGTGTGTATTCTCAGGTCTGTTGCAGTCTCCAGCCAACCCGCTGTCTCAGAACCGGAAGAAGAAGAGGTCTTTGAGGCTGCCAAAGAAGAACCCAGCCCTCCTGAGACACTCCCCACACACACCAGCCCTGATCCCAGCTTTGATACTGAGGTGAGATCCTGGATGTGGATGTCTGTATATGGGTTTCAAGATGCATTCTGTGGATATGTTTTTATTGAAACCAAGAGTTTATGTATTAACAAGATAGATTCTGTTTGATTTTGATATGAATTGCATGACCGACTACAACTTTATAGCTGCAGGTGAAAGTATTGACGTGTGTTTTTGACCGACAGATAGAGGAGCCAGAAGACAGTGAGGTGGAGGAACCTATCACCATCACCCAACAGTCAGTCACAGCAGACACTGAGGAGCAAGAACCCTGGCAGAGGCCAACAGCAGGGTGAGCTCCATTCAACAACGCATGCAGAGAGCTTTTCATGTACTCTGACTCTGCATAGACAATCTTCAGTGTGGTGAAGCAACTATAAACATGCTGTGTGTGTGTGTTGTGTTCCTGTGTGTGTATACTCAGGTCTGGTATAGACGACATTGCCAGAGCTACAGTGTTTAGCCTTCCCTCTGTGTCTGTACCTGAGAAAGCTGAGGCCATGCCTGATGTCGTCCTTGAAACCCGCCCTCCTCACACAACACCTAACCCCAGCTTTGGCACAGAGGTGGGTGCTTCACTGAAGGGACAACACAAATATATTGCTTAGACCAATAGTTTGAACCAAAATGTAAAGGATTAAACCAAAAATGTATCAAAAAGACTATAATATTTCATATTTTGAGAATACTAGGATGCCTTCAAAACGTGCTTGAGTGTCACTGGGGTTATGTTGTTTGTCCTGTAGGGGGTGATGAGAATCCACCTATTGGAGGCCAAGGATCTGGTTGCCATGGATAAACTGATGGGGGGCCTGAAGAAGGGCAAGAGTGACCCCTACGTCAAGATCAACATAGGAGGGGTCAAGTTTAAGAGTCATGTGATCAAGGAGAACCTCAACCCTATCTGGAACGAGATGTATGAGGTATGGAGGGAGTTGGAGTTTTTAGGAAAGCTCATCTCTCTAGGACAGGGTGTTAGACATTGTGCACATTTAAATGAGCAGTAAAATGTATTGTGCGGTGCCTTAAAAAGTAAAAGCTATACATTTTAGAGTTTAGAGTAGAGATCGTTTGTATGAGCTGCAGTGTCTCCACTCGTGGATCATTATGAAGGGTTTTGTCGTAAAAATGTATCTGAGACCACTAGAAGTTTGTGACATTTGTACATTTTCTTCCTTATTATCATGTAATAGTATTATTTGTGTTTAGTTTTGTTGTTATTGATTTTCCCTGATGTGTGTTTCCCAGACTGTGCTGACCCCCCAGGCTAGAGAGGAGATCCAGGTAGAGCTGTATGATAAAGACATGGACTCTGATGACTTCCTGGGCAGGTGTGTTCTAACTGGACAACTATACACTATTTAATCAGTAACCTGTTATTGATATTCAAGGGATATGTCCCAAATGGCACCCTATTCCCTTTATAGTCCACTACTTTTGACCAGAGCCCTATGAGCCCTGGTCAAAAATATTGCACCAAGTGAGGAAACAGAGTGCTATTTGGGATGCACACAAGATAAGAGGTACTGTCTTTATAAACTTTGGCCTTATGGTAGACGGCTTTGCAAAGTTTTCTACTTGTCTACTATTACGTATCAAACAGATCTATATAAAAAAGTCACAAGAATCTAATGCCAAATAGTTGCCAAAACTTTTTTGTTTTTTTTTGTGTGCAGGTTCATGATCAGGCTGAGTGATGTCATCAGGTCCCAGTACACAGACCAGGTGAGTCAAGAGTCTTTATACAGGAAGTCAGGACAGAGTTTGGAATTGATTTAATTCCTCTGTCCTGTGGCCCTTTTATCACTTGTAATAAAAGTTTTGATTGTGAGGTTATTACTGTTGTCACAGTCTAGCTTTACATTCTACCTCTACTGATTGTGCTAGATTTGTACACAGTCTAAAGCGTATATTTCTGTGTTCCAGTGGTACACTCTGAATGAAGTGAAGTCAGGTCGTGTTCACCTGGTACTGGAGTGGGTACCTACAGTATCACAACCAGACAGACTGGATCAGGTCAGTTCTATTTCTCTCCTCTCTGTCTCTACAAATTTAGCTTTTTTCCCCCTTCTTCTTTTGCCCTATCTCTCATTCTATTACTAGTTTTGAGGTCAGTCCAACTCCTTTCTCAGTTTCTTCTGCCTCTCTCACCTCCTATCTCTTTCACTATGATTTCAGTTCAGCAATCTCTTTCCTCCCCGTCCTGTCAGTCACTCCAAGAAAGTTTTTCTATTTGCAGAAAGCAGTTGATTCATATTCCATAACTCCTGCTATGTGGCATAACAGAGCACAGCATTAGTATCACGAGATGTCTCAATGTAACTCTTTCCTCCCCAACCTCCAGGTGCTGCAGCTGCAGTCTCTCCAGTCCTACCAGAACAAGGCTGTTCCCTCTACTGCTCTCCTCTTTGTCTATATGGACAGAGCCCACTCACTGCCTGTGAGTCACCTTTGACCTTTTACCTCTGATGGGATTCTGTTGTCATGTTGCCATGATCTTGATGGCCTACTGTCATCTGATGTTTGTGATAAACTGTGATGCTTCACTTGGTTATTTTCTCTTGTGTTGTTTCATTGCTGATACATTATCTCACCATAATAGTCTTACATTATCCATTTTTTTCCCTTATCAGTTATGTCACTAATTGCCCTAGAGTGACCTTTATCTGTGTTTCTAGTTAAAGAAGAGTGGGAAGGAGCCAAAGGCTGGAGCTGAGCTAGTTCTGGGGAAGACAACCTACAGAACCAAGGTGAGATTCAGCTTACAATATCACGCTTGTAAGTTGTCTTAGATTGACCAACTAACGTCTCTTTTCCCTATCTCTCTTAAGGTGTGTGATCGCACCCACTCCCCCCAGTGGGACGAGGCTTTCTACTTCCTGGTTCGTGACCCCAAAGAAGAGATGCTCATAGTGAAGGTGGGTGGTTGTTTGAGTGTCATTGCAAGCACTTTGCTTTCTCTTGCGTTACTCATTTACAACAATATACAATTTCTTTATTGTCCATTAATGTGGACATTTTGTTCAGGTCAGCAGCAGGTCAGTCACTTAAGGGTGTCTCTCTCTATCTCTACATGTAGCTCTCCAGTGCTTGGGATCAGGCGATGGGTTCTCTGGTGGTACCAATCAGAGAGCTGCTGTCAGAACCAGATCTGGTCCTGGATCAGTGGCTGCATCTAGATGGGGCCTCACCTGACAGTCAGATTCTACTGAGGGCTGAGCTTAAGGTAAAACACACACACGCACACACACTTCTGTATCCTCTATTGTTACTGTTGAAATTATTACTTACAAGGTGTATCTTTTAACAGATTCTGGACTCTAAAATGGTGGAGCTGATAGGTCAAGGGACACTGCCGTGCGCTGCAGGAAACTGTGGGCAGGTGAAGCTGTCTCTTTCATATGCCTCAAAGGAGAAGAAACTCACCATTGCAGTCCATGCCTGCAGGTCTGCATCTGAGTGTCTGCATCAACTCAACTCTTTTCATATAGCAAGAGCACAGAGTTTGTCATTGTCAGGTCACATGATGGTCTGCAAACGCTACTGCCCCCTACATATAGCCTAGCTTTGATCTCACTGCTAAAGAAAGGGTCCATTCATGTAATGATATCCCTATTTTCAACAAATTCCTCATACTGTACCTTTTTCTCTTACTTTACCATTTGACCACACTGGTTTTTAAGGTCATGGATCATGTTATATGTTGTGTGTTTCTGTATAGGGATCTCCAGTCCTCCAGTAAGGATGGCCTAGACACCTACATCTCCCTCATGCTGCTGCCAGACAAAACCAAGGCCACCAAGAAGAAGACAAGCGTCAAGAAGAGAGACCTGAACCCAGAATATAACGAGAGGTGTGAGGTGTTATGTGTGTGTGTCTCACTGCCAACTGAGTCATTTGAACCTATCTGTGTTAAATGGCAGAGTGTAAAAGTATTGTCCCTGCCCCCTCTGTGTAGGTTTGAATTTGATCTGTCTGTGGAGGAGGCCAGGCGCAGGCATCTGAGTGTGTCGGTGAAGAACAGCTCAGCGTCCTTCAGGAGCAGCGATATCATTGGACAGGTCAGCCTGGGCTTGGATTACAGCATCTTCTTTTATGGCTATATTTTACTCATCATACTAAACTGTATCAGCTGGGTAGCTTTGGAGTAAACATGGTGTCTGAACATTGTTTTGTTTTTTTCTCACCTGGTGCAAATGATGACTCATGCTTCTGTTCCACCCATGCAATATCATGTTAGTATTATGCAAATGGATCTTGTTTTGAATGCTGTGTATAGTAATATTTGTTCTTATCAAACTTCTTCTTTCAGGTGCACATAGAGCTGGCTCAGATTGACCTGGCCTCTGGTGTCACAGAATGGTGAGTAGTAACCATAAAACAGGTAGCAATGAACAAATTGATTGATTGCGCTAACGAAGGTGGTTGACTGACAATTTAGCCACAATACACTGACCTTGACGCTGTTATTATGTGTGTGTCTTCTCGTTGGAGTGGTAGCCATACAAAATGCTGGGTTAATGAATTAAGCCACTTTTACTTTACTTTAACCCTCCCACAGGTTTGACTTGAAAGAGGAGGCTGAATAGTGGATCTGTTTGCAGCTGCCATACCTGTTATACCACAGGTTTAAAGTGAACCTGTACAGCCTAACTCACGCTGATGCCTTCCCCCACCTACCTTTACCGCTGCTGCAGCCTGCTCTGTCCTTTCACCTCTCGTCACTTGTCTGCCTGTTAATGTCTATCTCTATATATTCACATATCAATATTATCACTAAAGACAGGGCAACTCAATACGTCAGACAATCTGGATTGGACCAGAAAGTCAGTATTAGACAGTTTAATCTGAAGTTTATACCGAGTATTAATAGTTATGATGTAAAAGGTCAAAATGTGTATATACTTACGGATGTTACACACTTTAAGAAGGTTAAGGGTTATACCTGCATACTTTAAGAACTGATGAGGGTTATACCTGCTTATGAAAGTTACTTTTTAAAAGTATATTACCAACTTGTTAGGGTTATTTGAAGATCATTTGAAGGTTATGTACGTTGAAGGTTAATGTACTGATGAATGATAGTTATATGCATTTATCTTGCCAGTGAGGAAGGAGTTCATGTTATCAAGGTACAGAAACTCTTTCCTTAAACAGGAAGTGAATAGGGACCAGCAAAATGCGTTGTCAGGATACAGTATCAGTTCTGTATTTGATAATACCAAAGTAACAAACATGATTTGGAAGATATATCAGGGAATTCCATAATATATTATGGAATGTTATTTGTTGTGGGTTGTTAAGCATGTTAATATTAATAGAAGGATAATGAAGAATATGTAAGATTGAAAGTACAGTATTATGGGCTTAGATACAGTATGGGTCCTTGCATATTCAGTCTCATGTAGTCAGATACACAATACACCTTTAACCCACACGCCTTTACTCAGTGTCTAGTCAGGAACCTCCCTTACTAAAAGAGCATTGCTTTTATGTTACCTTACTTTGCCTTATGTTATTAAACAGAGACTACCACTATAGTATATAACAATGATATATACAGTACTGTCATCCATATCTTATCCATGTGAACTGTACCCAATAGCCAAAGTCACTCTGATAATACAGATTACAGATACTGACCAGTGGGGTTCAAATGTGTTAAATGGAGTGTTAACAGTTATTCCTTTCAAACTATTTATCTGCCATTTCATTGTCATAGTGTTTGTTATGCTCCATTCCATTTTGTTACATATCTTTTTGTTTAAACTTTTAAAACATTTTACTTGCCCTTGTGGTACTATACTGCTTTGATGTGTTTTACATTTGTGTATTTTTGTTTTATTGCAGCAGATTTTTTAACGCATTACATATATTGTCCCTGAACTTTGCCAAAATGAAAATTCCTTTGAAAAAATAAAGATGGTAATTACAATCAGTGTCAAACACTTTTTGCACCTTACGAGATCAATCTCCTGTGGTACAGAAACTAGTCCTCAAGTCCTACAAACCTATTAGTGGAGTTCAAAATTTAACCAAAATTATTCTGCAAACTGATTAAAATGCCATATTACTCCGTGTGGTATACATTAAACTATTATAAATGCAGCAAGCACACTATTTTTCAAACAACAGAAGTGGCCATATCGATCAACGTTATTTGAGTCGCTCCTTGTAATTTTGGAAAATTCCTATTTCCTTTCATTTCGGCAAGACCAAACGAGGAAATACTTTTTCGGTTTGAAATCTAAAACTGGATATCAACTCGTTTCCTCGTTTATAGTTTCCAAATTGTGCATCGAGTAACAGAAACAAAACAAACGAAAAAACGTAGCCCATTTTATTTTATTTTTGTTCATACCTGGAAGTACAACACGCCCCCTAATATAAACATTCACGGTGCATTAATGGCTGTGTTTAGTAGCTAGCTAATGGAAGTAAATTAACCTTAATCTCTCAACCTGCTACAAAACGAAGTCCCCAGCCCAGAGGTACCTGCTGCAGAAAGGTGAGATTTCTACGTCTGAACCCACACACACACAAACAATATCAATAGGCACCAGCCAGACAGAAGATCTAGCTACAGAAAGTAACGTAGAAAGTTTGTAGCAGGTTGAGGGACTAACGTTAGTTACCATGAGGGACGAATTACTTCCACTGGCTATCATGATTATAGCCAGTAGCCTGCTAGCTCTAGTCAGTTAGCCAACTTGCTAGCTACAGTAGTCAGCCAACTTGCTAGCTACAGTAGTCAGCAGTAACGTTAGCTGGCAGATTTTCGTTTTCTTGTACAGCCCCAGTTGTCAAAATAGGTTGCAAGACATTTAAGTGAGAACGCCACGCAGTGCGCACTTGTAAGTAAACTTTAATCGCACCTAAATTGTATATATTTTATTTTGGGGTTGTATGTGGTTCTAGAACTTGTACCAGCCTATCACGAAAGCAACTGTTTACTAGAATTTTGTGGATTCATTTTAATCGATATTCAAAGATGATCAATTCTGTGTAAAACGAAAGTGATACTATTTTCTGTATTTGGGCAGTAAAGCAGGCTACATAAACATTGAGTTGATCCCATATTTGTTTTAATACAAGAGACAATACACAATCTTATTTGTATCGACATTGCATAAAGCAGAGTATCCCTATTTGACTGGAGTGTATGAGGGGTGATGAAGGTCATAAATAATACTCGTGAAGCTACTGATACCTCTCATGAAGTCACCTAACGTCTTCCTAGCGCCATAAAATACCACTATGTATTAACATGGACTGTCAATGGAGACAAGTTTTTTTTCCCTAAGTCGTCAAACTGCCGGCTCATTCACGTCATGTAGATGTAGTGTTAGTTTGCATGTATGTTCTATTGTAGCGACCCGCACAGACAGCTGTGTGTTATGTGTTACATTGAACCCAAACCGGCTGCGCTTGTGCGCCATCGTGAATACATTATTTTGTCCCACCACACCAAACGCAGATCACGACACACAGGTTTAAATATAAAAACAAACAAGCAATTACATTAATTTGGGGACAGGTCGAAAAGCATTAAACCTTTATGGCAATTTAGCTAGCTAATTTGTCCTATTTAGCTAGCTTGCTGTTGCTAGCTAATTTGTCCTGGGATATAAAAATTTAGTTGTTATTTTACCTGAAATGCACAAGGTCCTCTACTCCGACAATTAATCCACACATACAACGGTCAACTGAATTGTTACTTACCTTACAGATCACAAAGACATCCACATTCCACTCCATTCATATGCAAATACATTTGATTGTACACTGGCTTGTCTGGCTGGCATGTTTTTCATTTTAAACAGGCCTTCCCTTAGCTACACTGAAATAATATTAGTCCTCTTATGATTAAAAAAACTCAGCTCATTAGTACACCCTTGTGGTTGAATATATCTATTGTATGTCCTATGATACAACCATTTTGAACTAACAAATACCATCAAGGGATAAGTTACAATTTACAATAATTAACACCTTATGAAACAGCTGTGAAAACCAATCTGGCAATATTTTAGATTTAAATACATAAACTAAATTTTTTGGGTGCATGTGTGTCAATTTACTTTTAGATTTTTTTGTACACTCGCATGGCAATCAGACTGAAATACTGAATTCCGATGTGTGGAATAGAGAGGTGGTGGGTAATTGTGTGGATGGTAGGTTCTGCTTGTCACTTGTTTTCATCACGTAGGTGGACCGTCTTGGAAGGTGGACTCGAAGAGGGAAACTGCAAAGTCCAGGTGCTACTGCCGTCTTTGTTCTGAGTGGTTGCAGTGCTACTGTTTTTAGCTAATCTGTGCATCTCACATTATGTGCCCTGTATGATAGTTTTCAATGCTCTTTCTTAGGAGATAATGACAACTTGACAATAACAGGAGCTGATGTAATGAAAAGTTGGGGGGTGGTTGGTAATGAAGGACATCAGCTGGATCCATGTCTGGGTGTTAGGCAGAACCCCTAGGTCCTGGAGAACAGGAGCAGAGTAAAGGGTAGGAGACAGATGTAAACAAGCAAACACACAGGTTAAAGGATTATCAGGTATGTACAAATACAGTTATTGAATCATTTAAATGTTTGATTAGACATGCAGTAATGTTAATGGCAGACAGAAAAGAAAGGATAAGGTAAGGGATGATCCCTGGAAAAGATAAAGAGATGAGTTGTGAGAGAAACTCCAGGGTGGTGTCATGACCACTGGAGTCATATACCTTAACAGTACCTACCTGGAGGTAGTTGAGGACTTGGTGGACTGTATATTATTTAGGGTTAGGTTTTACTTAGCACTGTGTTCTCTCCCAGGTGCTTGTAAGAGCACAGATGACAGACCGGTATGATTCCAGTTGAGGTTGTTTAATGACGCTGATTCACAGAGTAGTAACATCACAGCACAGTGTTTGGCTTAACAAATGTGTTATCTAAGAGTTTGTGTGGTTCTGAAAGGGGGGAAATTAAATACAATAGTAAATGGCAGGTATAAGCTTAATACAACCTCCAATTACATAACCAATTGTAGCCATATTATTTATATCTTTTTATATCGTATCTGCTGCACAGTGCAATACAACCTAACAACATGGCTGTGACTTCACTAAGGAATGATCAGAGGAGTGCAACTACACAGCACCATCATCCTCACACTACTGCATTAACTTGAATGTAATAATGCATCCACAAGGCTCATTGCTAGCAAAATACCCACAATCAGTATATATCCATATAACCACAGGGCATAAGACTACGCGAATTAGCATAACAACGGAGTGCGTCCATAACACATGTATTGTAAGAAATATGAACTCACATTTCTGAAGGACGCACACGGGCCTTGGCTAAAACAAAGAATGCTAACTAGAGGTAATCACAGGAGATGGCTGGAACTCATCACGGCTTGTGTACTTTCTCTAGTTATTTCCTTCTACTCAGAGATTGCCCAGCATGCCCTGCTCCACATCACCGGTGGGCCGAGTTACAGCTCTCCCAGGATGAACTCATATTTATTCTCAATAGTCTTTCGTACACTGGAAGTAGAGGTTACTTAACGTGACCCAGTGGTTAGTCTTGAGATGGACTATTTTGAGGAACTCTTGGGCCAGTGTTGGGTACTATTGACAGCATGGCGATGCCGCCCACCACGAGGCAGCAAATGCAAATAGTTATGAGATTTTTATATTCACCTTAACTGATGGTGACCCCAGCTAGGAGCACCAAGCTTTCCCGGGGCTCACCTTCCTTTCGCCCTTCTTCCAAACCAAGTCATTCGCCCGGATGTCGAAGCACTTGGTCCCCTTGATTCTTCTCCGGTGGCTCTCCTTTTTCTCATGCGCCTTGAAGAATATAACTTCTAAATAAATGCCTCATGAGCTTGTATCAACTGTGGTACCCCATCAGAACCCCAAATATATAAGCTTGTTTTACTCCAATGTCTGTAAACAATGTAAATGTAAACAAACCTTAAAACATGGTTTCAACTATAATTTTGATATCATGGATGGTCAGTCCTTGCATCCATAGCTCTGTTTATACATCTGAGAATGGTTATATTTCTACAGCCCCATCCCTCAGATTTTTACCAGAACAGGGGTGGGGAAATTGCTTTAACTACTGCTTGCCGCTTTAAAGGAGTCCAAAGCCTAGTTTATACCTGCAGCTAACATGTGTCCTTTGCCCTGATATCCACATTCTGATCGTGCCCACATCTTCAGAAATAGTGTACATGTTATTAAAATGTATTTTATTTGTGTCCTCGTCGTGACCACATTTCCTTGTCCTTCCCTGTATGCAAATTATTTGACTGCTATTCTTTCAAAATGTTGATTTATTTTAAGACACATTGATGTCATAAGTCAATGGGGTCACCTGTCAATGATTTTAGAAGGTGGGATAATGATGATTTAAAGAATCGTCTATACTTGTAATATATCCAGAGACAATCCGTTCCTGACTACATCCGAAGGTGGTCAGGAAGATCTGATCGGACCACAATGTGTCTTTTAATCATCTACACCTGTTTGGAAATGTGGACAAAATCAGAATGTGGACAAGATCAGGACAAAGGATGCCTGTCAGAACCGGGTATAAACGGGGCTTAAAACATGCTGAGAAACACAAGAACAAGAGTAATAGAAAAGTGAGAACCAATCCAGTGTCCCCTAATAGTCAGAGAAAGAAATGGCCTTTTCTATACATTTTAGTTCTAATTTCACACACATAGTAGTTTTTCACATACCAGCCTGATGTGCATTGTGTTCAAATGGGCAATTAAAATGCTAAACCTATGGTGTTTAGGACCGGCTGAAGTGAAAGTGACATCTTGAGTGGTGTGAGCACAGAGACTGAACATGTCAGGCGTAGAGGACATGGATGTGAGTATATGCACTTGTATTGTGGCTAGATCATGGAACATTTTTATCCTAAAAAAACTTAAGATGAGAACTTAACAATCATTATTTCTTACAAGACATCAACTGCAGAGATGAACAGAAACCATGAAGTCTCTGGACCAGAACAGCAACGGCCCCATGACCTTTCGCAAATACAGATTCATGTGGTAGGTATCAAAGCACGGGACCAGGGGTAGCATATGTTACGCAGGTGTGACATTATTAAAACCGGTGACTTAATTTGGGTATTTAGGGTTAACATAAACGAACAGTCTTTCATAAAGGCCTACAATGTTCTTGTGCTCTAATTATTATGACTAAACACTTTTGTCTCGGGGTAGGCTACTTCTATTTAGAATGTGGAAATGTAGGCTATTGCGTTAACCACATGTTGAGGAGGCACAACCGTTCATCGATTTGACAGCTTCTCCAATGCAGTTACATGTCCGACATCACCTAAACAAAAGCAATGAAACGGCTATGCAGTTGTCAGTTATTGCGGGTTAGCGCTGGAACCGATTGAATATAGGCCTTAGGCTTGGATTCTATCCATTCGCGGTGTGTCGACCATTGCACTATTTATGCACTATTTAAAGGCAGTTTGCTATTGAGCCGACATGTGGAGCGTTTACCGTGAATGTGATCTCTTGAATGCGGGTGTTGTTGCCTTTAACCTTGTACTGCAGTGAGCTAAATCAGGGTCACCCAGTGTTTCTTGCTAGTCTTAAACAAATCTACTTTTAAACAAAAGTATACACCTCATACACATGGTTATGGGCTTTAAAAAAATAAGACGCCTGTACCATGTCAGATATAGAGTTGAAATGTATTCAATTTTGATTTTGCATCCCAATATTTCACTTTATATACATTGCAGAAGACTGAAATATAAAACCATTTGACATAAACAACTGATTTGCGGCTGGTTTTGCATTGCCGACAATGAGGGATCGGCTGAATCCCGGCCTTCACCTACTACTGGACTAAAAAGCATCCTCAATGGAGGAATAGAGTGCGTCCCGAGCCTTGTCCTAAGACTTCAGTTCAGAGCCACTAAGAGAGAGAATTCACCAATATAATAAGAACTCTAACTTTGTGAAGGCACAGGTTTATGATGGTAAATAAAAGTGCTCTCCACGGTCTCTCCCAGCCCACAGGAACATCCAGTGGCCCTGTAACAGTGATACAGTCACAGCCTCAACGGTCTAGTGTTTCTCAAAGTGCTTTTACTTACAAGGTAAGGAGTTTTATAGGACTCTATTGTGGTATACTAGCACCGCTTACTGTTGCTCAGTATCTTTTGAGAGCCTTAAACAGTGTAATTTAACCCGTAAATCTAAGCCGGGGGAGCTTGGGGGGGGGGGTTTCCTAAGCTATAGGATCTTTTTTTTTTAAAGGTCAAACCAAGGCTAATTTTGCTATTTGATTTAGAATTTTCAGACCCCTTGAAGTATCGAAATATATTAGCCCACACAAACGGATTGAATAACAGATTCACTGCATGGACCAGATAGTCCCATAAAGAAAATCTAAAGGAAGTTTGTTCTGATGTGTCTGTCCTGTATCTGAGAGATATAACAAAGACTAGGAAACATTTTTTTAATATATATGTATTTAACCCCTTATTTTTGGCACTAAACAGTCTAAGCCCCTGTCTAACCTGGGGGGGAACATTTTGTTATTTTTCTTGACATGTATTTAACCCCTTATTTATGTCTCCATATATACACTACCGGTCAAAAGTGTTTGAACACCTTCAACACATTCAAGAGTTTTATTTCTTTATATTATTTTCTACATTGTAGAATAATAGTGAAGACATCAAAATAATGAGAACACATATGGAATCATGTAGTAACCAAAGAAGTGTTGAACAAATCAAAATATATTTGAGATTCATCAAATACTCACCTTTTACCTTGATGACAGCTTTGCACACTTCTGGCATTCTCTCAACCAGCATCACCTGGAATGCTTTTCCAACAGTCTTGAAGGAGTTCCCACATATACTGAGCACTTGTTGGCTGCTTTTCCTTCACTCTGTGTTCCGACTCATCCCAAACCATCTCAATTTGGTTGGGGAATCGTGATGGCCAGGTCATCTGATGCAGCACTCCATCACTCTCCTTCTTGGTGGAGATGTGTTGGGTCAATTTCCTGTTGAAAACCAAATGATAGTCCCACTACGCCCAAACCAGATGGGATGGCGTATCGCTGCAGAATGCTGTGGTAGCCATGCTGTTTAAGTGTGCCTTGAGTTCTAAATAAAACAGTGTCACCAGCAAATCACCCCCACACCATAACACCACCTCCTCCATGCTTTACGGTGGGAAATACACATGTGATCATTCGTTCACCCACACCACATCTCACAAAGACACTGCGGATGGAACAAAACATCTCCAATTTGTACTCTAGACCAAAGGACAAATTTCCACTGGTCTAATGTCCATTGCTTTTGTTTCTTGGCCCAAGAAAGTCTCTCCTTCTTATTGGTGTCCATTAGTAGTGGTTTCTTTGCAGCAATTTGACCATGAAGGCCTGCTTCACGCGGTCTCCTCTGAACAGTTGATGTTGAGATGTGTCTGTTACTTGAACTCTGTGAATCATTTATTTGGGCTGCAATTTCTGAGGCTGGTAACTCTAATGAACTTATCCTCTGCAGCAGAGGTAACTCTGGGTCTTCCATTCCTGTGGCGGTCCTCACGAGAGCCCGTTTCATCGTAGCGTTTGATGGTTTATGCGACTGCACTTGAAGAAACTTTCAACGTTTTAGAAATGTTCCCGATTGACTGACCTTCATGTCTTAAAGGAATGATGGACTGTCATTTCTCTTTGCTTATTTGAGCTGTTCTTGCCATAATATGGACTTGGTCTTTTACCAAATAGGACCCCCCCCCCCATTTCAGGTGACTACCTCATGAAGCTCGCCCATCCAACTACCTCATCCCCATGTCATTTACTTTTGCTCTTTTGCACACCAGTACCTCTACTTGCACATCTATCACTCGTGTTAATGCTAAATTGTAATTATTTCACCACTAAGGCCTATTTATTGCCTTACCTCCATAATCTTACTACATTTGCACACACTGTATATAGATTTTTCTACTGTGTTATTGTCTGTACGTTTGTTTATCCCACGTGTAACTCTGTTGTTTTTGTTGCACTGCTTTGCCAGGTCGCAGTTGTAAATGAGATCTTGGTCTCAAATGTAAAATGTATTTGGATTTGTTTAACACTTTGGTTACTACATGATTCCATTTGTGTTGTCTTCACTGTTATTCTACAATGAGATATCAAAACAATGTAGAAAATAGTATAAATAAAGAAAAACCTTTTTGAAGGTGTTAGGTGTTAACTTTTGACCGGTAGTGTACTTCCATTCATTTTTTTGTTTAACTGGTACTGGGGGACCTTCAGATGAGTCTTGTGAGGCTTGTGGACATTTGATTTGATATTCACCGCAAATGTGGAAGTGGGACATAGGCGGATACGGTGGATTGAGGCACATCCAATGCAAAGAAATACCTAAGCTCACTAAAAAAAGGAAATGTCCCTTTTTCAGGACCCTGTCTTTCAAAGATAATTTGTTAAAATCCAAATAACTTCACAGATCTTCATTGTAAAGGGTTTAAACAATGTTTCCCATGCTTGTTCAATTAATCATAAACAATTAATGAACATGCACCTGTGGAACATTCCGAAATTCAGGTCACAGTTTGGAAAACTTAGGGCACTAAAGAGGCCTTTCTACTGATTCTTAAAAACACCAAAATAAAGATGCCCAGGGTCCTGCTCATCTGCGTGAACGTGCATTAGGCATGCTGCAAGGAGGCATGAGGACTGCAGATGTGGCCAGGGCAATAAATAGCAATGTCCGTACTGTGAGACGCCTAAGACAGCGTTACAGGGAAACAGGACGGACAGCTAATCATCCTCGCAGTGGCAGACCACGTGTAACAACACCTGCACAGGATCGGTACATCCGAACATCACACCTGCAGGACCGGTATAGGATGGCAACAATAACTGCCTGAGTTACACCAGGAACGGGCAATAGGCTGAGAGAGGCTGGACTGAGGGCTTGTAGGCCTGTTGTAAGGCAGGTCCTCACCAGACATCACCGGCAACAACATCGCCTATAGGCACAAACCAACCGTCGCTGGACCAGACAGGACTGGGTCAGATTGACGTTTATCGTCGAAGGAATGAGCGTTACACCGAGGCCTGTACCCTGGAGCGGGATCGAGATGGAGGGTCCGTCATGGTCTGGGGCGGTGTGTCACAGCATCATCGGACTGAGCTTGTTGTCATTGCAGGCAATCTCAACGCTGTGCGTTACAGGGAAGACATCCTCCTCCCTCATGTGGTACCCTTCCTGCAGGCTCATCCTGGCATGACAATGCCACCGGCCATACTGCTCGTTCTGTGCGTGATTTCTTGCAAGACAGGAATGTCAGTGTTCTGCCATGGCCAGCGAAGAGCCCTGATCTCAATCCCATTGAGCACGCCTGGGACCTGTTGGATCGGAGGGTGAGGGCTAGGGCCATTCCCGCCAGAAAATCCGGGAACTTGCAGGTGCCTTGGTTGAAGAGTGGGGTAACATCTCACAGCAAGAACTGGCAAATCTGGTGCAGTCCATGAGGAGGAGATGCACTGCAGTTCTCAATGCAGCTGGTGGCCACACCAGATACTTACTTACTTTTGATTTTGACCCCCCCCTTGTTCAGGACACATTATTCAATTTCTGTTTGTCACATGTCTGTGGAACTTGTTCAGTTTATGTTGAATCTTGTGTAAATATTTGTATGAACGAACATATGTTAAGTTTGCTGAAAATAAACACAGTTGACAGTGAGAACTTTTCTTTATTTGCTGAGTTTAGTTTAAAATGTCAGATTTATATGGGGGTATTTGTATTATGCTAATGAAATTTCCACGGGGTGCGGACATCAACCTTAGTTACGCCTCAGGGACCTGAAGTGTATGTATTACATGACCTCGTGACACTGACTCAACTGATCTCTGAAAAAACAGGATTATTATCAAACCAATCAAGTTTTTCTATTGGACTGTCCAAAGTGGCTTCCTTTTTTGGACTAGAATTGCCGCTCATTCTGATCAGTTATTCCTTCAGGCAGGAGTATCCGAGGACGTGTCTGAAGAAGACGCATCAGCCCGAGAGACTTCCGATCGGTTCTCTGAGACTTTTGGAGGGACACCTTCAGCAACCTGTGTTAATATCCCAAGCTCTGATGACGTTAGTCATTTTATTTTTAGACAGCTGTGAATATTTGTATAATACATATATTAATGTGCAACAAGGGCACACATTCACTGGACAAATCAATATTTCCACATGTTATAATCCAGGACCCAGACCTGTATCAAGCAGATAATGACTTTAAGGTGAAGCATCCCTCAGCACCCCTGTATGACTCCAGGCACTCTGGCAATGTTAGTAATTTTGTCTTTTGATAGCTGTGAAACTCTGATGAATGTACGTTACATGTTAAATAAGGACATTACTTGTTTTCTTTTTATTGGTGTTTTTAGAATATATATATATCTCCATAAGGCTAAATGTATATCTCTTGAAGCATTAATGGTAGATATTTTACAACATGTACAATATTTGACATCACTCTCTCTAGCCTCATTCATCCTCTTCCGAAGAGATGAGTGTGGATTATCCTGCTGAAGGAGATGATGGCTCTGCTAGAAACAAACAATCACAGCGAGATCAACATTCTCCCATCTACCCCCAAAGCACTCAGGATGTGGTAATGATTCTATCTAGCAGATCAAAGGATGTCATTTTTCTAACTAGCTTTAGACACTACTGTAGTACTCTGGTCAATGCTCAGGAGACAACAGTTTCTGCTATTGCCCCTGTCAATCAGGTTCTGATATCTGCCTTGAAAGCATGACGTCATCCTCTTATCTCATCAGTTACTAAGCCACCTGAACAACGCAAAAATAATACATGTTGTAATTTTTTCAGGACCTGAATCAGGCAAAGGACGAGAGGGGAAAAGCAGACCACTGGACCTCTAGATGAGGCTACAGTCTGTCAG
Source organism: Oncorhynchus gorbuscha (assembly GCF_021184085.1). Classification (NCBI taxonomy): domain Eukaryota; kingdom Metazoa; phylum Chordata; class Actinopteri; order Salmoniformes; family Salmonidae; genus Oncorhynchus; species Oncorhynchus gorbuscha. Next base: position 44,232,663 of record NC_060190.1, on the reverse strand, counting down.
TGTAGTGTGGCCTGGGGGAAAAAACCCATCTCTAGCTTAAACTGATATATTTCTATGGGGATTCTTTATTATGCTAATAATAAAGCTGTGAATATTTGTATAATACATCGATTATTGTGCAACAAGGGCACACATTCACCAGACAAATCACTATTTTCATATGTTAAAATCCATAAAGTTGTCTCTCTATTGATTAACATCATATTAATATTCTGTTGTTTCCAGGACCCAGACCTGTATCAAGCAACCCTGTATGACCCCAGACACTTTGGCAATGTTAGTAATTTTGTCTTTTGTTAGCTGTGAAAATCTGATGAATGTACTTTACTGGTTTTCTTTTTTTTTAAATGTATATCTCTAAAGCATGAATGGTGGTAGATATTTTATGGCATTTACAATATTTGACATCACTCTCTCTAGCCTCGGTCATCCTCTTCCAAAGAGATGAATGTGGATTATCCTGCTGAAGGAGATAATGGCTCTGCTAGAAACAAACAATCACAGCGAGATCAACATTCTCCCATCAACCCCCAAAGCACTCAGGATGTGGTAATGATTCTATCTAGCAGATCAAAGGATGTCATTTTTCTAACTAGCTTTAGACACTACTGTAGTACTCTGGTCAATGCTCAGGAGACAACAGTTTCTGCTATTGCCCCTGTCAATCAGGTTCTGATATCTGCCTTGAAAGCATGACGTCATCCTCTTATCTCATCAGTTACTAAGCCACCTGAACAACGCAAATGTAACTTTTTCAGGACCTGAATCAGGCAAAGGACGAGACGGACGAGACCGAGGAAATGCAGACCACTTTAGATGAGGCTACAGTCTATGTCCGTGTGTTGTGGCCTGGGAAAGAAATATTTTCATGGAAGTCTATACTTCAAAAAAGTCTCCAGTCGTGGTTGAATAATAACTTTAAAGAAACAGATTGCAACGTGGGTAGGCTGAACGGATACTTGGCCGAAGTCAAGATACATCCCCCATCAGGTTAGAAGGATACATTAATACCTGTATCATTTCAATGTTGAGGAGACGCTCAAGACATAGAGGTGCTGCTATAAGAAAATAATCTTCACTAACATTGATGCAAACAATGTGTCCCTGTTTTAAATTCCCAAACCTATAGCAATGGTTTTTTGCCATGTTTGCAAGTTGGATTTGGGAATACATTTCTGTCTTTTATTCTTAAGAGTTTTAATTATTATCATTGTGTGATTGTCTGCTATTATTCATCTGCCCTGTTAAGTCGTTGAGTACCTTCTGAAGCTGAATGAAACGCAGATGACCTTCAAAGACCAGGCCAAGACATCAGCCACTGTGCGGTTTCACGGGGCTATACCACCATCATTTAAACCCTGGAATCAATCAAACAGTAAACCCAGCTCAATGGAAGACTTGCCTCAAACATCCAACATGCCACAGGATGTATGTAAATCAAATGCGTGATTATTTGACAGCATTTTCAAATCAACTATAATATAAAAAGTATAATATACATCTTTTAAATATTATTTCCCCCGCCTCTAGGTCAATCTCCCAATAACTGTAAGTGCTAGCATTGACATCGGTGCGGCCCTTCACCGTCATTACCACACCACCGATCACAAGTTGGCTGTAAAAGGGAGCTTTGATGAAGTGAGCCAGTTCCGCAGAGAGTTTACCAAGATCGTCAGGGAAGCGGAAACCGAGCCAGAAGCGGATTGGAACGATAATGCAGAAGCGGCACAAAGCATGACTCGCAATGGAATGAAGACCCATGAAGAACCTGGGCAGGAGGAAATGAGCTTTCCAGTCCCACTGAACCACTTTGTGTACTTGAATCAGGCCTACCGGAAGGAGATGGAGGACATAGAGAAAAGAAATGGAGTCAAAATCAATGCAGAAGTGAAGGTGTCCATCAAAGAGGACACACAGAAAACAGGCAGAGATGTTATGCTGACCAAAGCCCACCAGGAGTTCAGTGACCTCTTCCAGAAGTATGTAGTTGATTTGGACAGCATTTCCACCCATCTGACACCTGGGGATCCAGGAGACCTCATGAATACGCTGAAAAACATCCAGAATGAGGCGACTAGGCTGGTCCTAAATGTGTCTGCCAATGGCTGCGTCGTGTTTGGGCCGGCTCAGAGCATCACGGCAGTCGAGAAGGCTCTTGGGGTGAAGACTACAGTAATGACATTTGGACTGGATCACAGCTCCACAGAGAAAGCATCTGGATTTGCTGGAGGACCTGTTTTGAGATCTCCAAAAACACCACGGATGATCTGGATGGACATCAAAGATCCACTTTTGTCACATGGGCTGGCCATGGACCAGACTCACTGGGATCTAATGAAATCTGCCTTTCATGAGAAAATAACAGCAATCAAAAATTAATTTAGAGTAGATTTCATGGAGGAAAAGTCTCCAGGCAAGGTAAAAATTAAAACAAGACCTACAACATCACACACTCCACCGGCAGTCTCTCTGGAAAGCAACGCCATCAGAGCTCTCATGCACCTCTACCAATAGGTTGCGACATCAGCGATGAGCTGCCACCTGCTGGACCCTACCCATGCAAAGACTGTGGGGGACAAGCTGGAGGAGATCCACCCTCGACACCGCTGTGTCTGGGCAGGACAAAACTATGGTCCCTGGAGGCTGATCGGCCTACCGCAACATTTGGGCCCTGCTGTGAAAGAGCTTGAGATGATGCTCAAAAGGCCTATGTTTAAAGAAGAAGACAAGCACAAGATTGAGTATCCTGGCGACAGATCCAGCACTGGAGCAGCCATGGGGGGAGCAGTCGGAGATGGAGGAGCAACAGGAGGGCCTGAAGATGATAATTGCTCCATATGCATGGACAGATTTATCAACAAGAGGAAGTTGTCCTGCAGCCATGAGTTTTGTACAGAATGTCTGAGGAAGGCAGTGAAATTCTCAGGCCCCAGATGTCCTTTGTGTAAGGATGTGTTTGGAAAGGTGGAGGGAGACCAGCCTGAGGGAACAATGAAAGTGAAACATGAAAGTCATCGCGGCATACCTGGATACCGTGGCTACGGCATGATAGTTATCAGCTATGATATACCAAGTGGAAAACAGACGGTAAAAGGCTTTCATTTTTATTCATTAGAAATGTAACAAATTTACAGCACTGAATTCTCATAATGCATTGTTTGCACTAACCCTCACTGTGGTGATTAACAGCAAAATGTTTAACTACACTGACATGTTTTCCTGACTTCAGAAGAAACATTCCAACCCTGGAAAAGGGTTCATTGGGGCCCATAGAACAGCTTATCTCCCTGACAACCAGGAGGGCAATGAAGTGCTGAAGTTACTGAAGAGAGCTTTCAACCAGAAGCTGATTTTCACAGTTGGTACCTCCAGAACCACTGGGACAGACAACTGTGTGACATGGAACGACATTCACCACAAGACCAACATCGATGGAGGGGCACAAGTGTAAAATACCTCAAACGATGGATATGATTATATTAACCTTCTGTAACAGTTGACGATTATTTTTTACATTTGATTCATTTACAAGATTGTATTGTGTGCTTTGTGTTTTTCCACAGTTTTGGTTATCCTGACCCTGATTACCTGAGCAGAGTGAAGAGTGAGCTGAAAGCCAAAGGCATTGAATGAAGACAGTCTTGAAAATAGAACAGATGAGTTAAATTGAGATTTTAAACTGATTAGAATAGATGCCTTTTAAATAGTTGATCCATAATAACAGTACACTTTCTAATCAAGCAGGCAGGGGACATGTATTCTATGAAATCAAGATGTTTGTGGATTAATATGCCATATTTACAATATCATTGTAACCTCAGCGTGAGTTGTTTTGACTAATGTACTACAACAATCTTTTAAGAATATCTGTGTGTCTGGAACCATTTTGATCAAGATGTATTTTTTTTTAAACAAATGGAAACTTTTGATTGGTGTACAAGTAGTTCATAATAGATGCTTGAATGCAGGGTGACAGGTGGAGCTATGACAAAAATACATATTGAATTTATAGAACTACGAAACATAAAAAAGCACTGACAGAATTATAAAACAATTATACAGAATAGTTTGCCTAATGACAAACTGAGCTGTTTTCTACATACTTCAGGCTTAGAAAGGACTGCCATTGTTTTTTTTGCGGTGAAGTCTAAATGAGGGATGTTGTACAAAACAAAGTGATCAGCTTTAGATCCGAACCGCACGCTGGTGAGTTTAACTTTTTTGCGGAAACTCACATCCGTGGCACAGCGTTCGGCCGGAGCAAGAAACAACTTCAATATATGAATTACCAGTTGGTGAGCTCTCATTAGATAAAGATACTTGCTGGAACTGAAAAGCTTGATTCAGTGCTCATTTATGAAGGACACGTGTGATAAACAAGGGTGAGCATTCGGGTTTAAGTTTGCTTTGAATTGTGTTTGATGATTGGCAATGAGAATAAAACGGTGATCTCACTTGTGTGTTTGATGATTGGCAATGAGAATAAAACAGTGATCTCACTTTTGTGGTTAATGTTGATAAAAGGGTATGTAGAAGGGTGAGCCGGTTAAGGATCGATTCAGACAAGGTGGTAGATTGTACGACAAGCGACAGATTTATTCAGAGTGAGAATATCTGGTACACGTATATACGGCTCTCCCATTCGCTCGCACAGAACAGCAGGAAAAAGAGAAAGAGTGAACCGTTACAATACAATTTATACAAAACAGAAAGTAGGTTGATTCTGGGAGATCGGATCTTTGGATTGGTTCAGCTGGGCCTTCCGTCTGTAGTCTTCCGCCATTGGCTCAGCTGGGCCGTCCGTCACTCTCGAATCCCGCCGTCACATCCGTTCAGCTAAAGGGGACTGTGTGTGTGCTGGATTTGATGTTATCCTTAGGGGCATCCTTTACTGTGAGTTATAGCCATGCATTTAGCAGTAGGCTGATCACTTGCATAAGAGAATAGCAATTCTTTACATTAACTTTGTATTAATTGTTGTACCGTCCACAATATGCCAACTCGAGTCCTGTCTAGTTAGATATAAAAACAACCAGAGAAGATGTTCAACGGTGACCAAACTGCGATACTAATGGAGTGTTGCGCTGCACGATGAGTACATTTTTGACAACTGTAGCATTTTAGCTAAGCCTAACCCTATTCCAAACCTTAACCTCGTTCTCATAAACTGCTATGCATTTTAGCGTCGAACCAATAATGGAGCGCTGACGTTACCCATCGCTGTTGATCCACCCACTTCTTTCAGACACACCAATTATGCAGTTAACCATACTTGCACCAATACAGTGTTCACGTGCTAATGGGAACTAGGAGAGTCCGAAATGTTTGACGTGCTTACTTGGTTGGAGATATACAGTTGAAGTCGTAAGTTTACATACACCTTAGCCAAATACATTTAAACTCAGTTTTACAATTCCTGATGTTTAATTCTAGAAAACAAAATCCATGTTTTAGGTCATTTTAAGAATGTGAGATGTCAGATTAGATTTATTTCATCACATTCCAAGTGGGTTAGAAGTTTACAGATACAAATTGTAAACTGTGTGTGTTTGGTAGCATTGCCTTTAAATTGTTTAACTTTGGTCAAACGTTTCAGGGAGCCTTCCACAAGCTTCCCACAATAAGTGGGTCAGGTTTGTAAGCTCCTTGCTCGCATACACTTTCAGTTCTGCCCACAAATGTTCTATAGGATTGAGGTCAGGGCTTTGATGGCCACTCCAATACCTTGACATTGTTGTCCTGAAGCCATATTGCAACAATTTTGGAAGTATGCTTGGGGTCATTGTTCATTTGGAAGACCCTCAGCAAGGAAGAAGCCACTGCTCCAAAACTGCCATAAAAAAGCCAGACTACGGTTTGCAACTGCACATGGGGACAAAGATCGTACTTTTTGGAGAAATGTCCTCTGGTCTGATGAAACAAAAATAGAACTGTTTGGCCATAATGACCGTCGTTATGTTTGGAGGAAAAAGGGGGAGGCTTGCAAGCCGAAGAACACCATCCCAACCTTGAAGCATGGGGGTGGCAGCATCATGTTGTGGGGGTGCTTTGCTGCAGGAGGGACTGGTGCACTTCAAAATAGATGGCGTCATGAGGGAGGAAAATTATGTGGATATAATGAAGAAATATCTCAATACATCAGTCAGGAAGTTAAAGCTTGGTTGCAAATGGGTCTTCCAAATGGACAATGACCCCAAGCATACTTCCAAAGTTGTGGCAAAATGGCTTAAGGACAACAATGTCAAGGTATTGGAGTGGCCATTACAAAGCCCTGACCTGAATCAGATAGACAATTTGGGGCAGAACTGACAAAGCGTGTGCGTGCAAGGAGGCCTACAAACCTGACTCCGTTACACCAGCTGTCAGGAGGAATGGGCCAGAATTCACCCAACATTTTGTGGGAAGCTTGTGGAAGGCTACCTGAAATGTTTGACCCAAGTTAAACAATTTAAAGGCAATGCTGCCAAATACTAATTGAGTGTATGTAAACTTCTGACTCACTGAAATTGTGATACAGTAAATAAATGAAATAATCTGTCGGTAAACAATTGTTGGAAAAATGACTTGTGTCCTGCACAAAGTAGATGTCCTAACCAATTTGCGAAAACTATAGTTTGTTAACAAGAAATTTGTGGAGTGGTTTAAAAACAAGTTTTATTGACTCCAACCTAAGTGTATAAACTTCCGACTTAAACTGTACAGGTGCTGCAATCGAACAGTTAGCAAATCAGACATTTCAGATCTCCGACTAGCACAAACGCATAACAATGCCAGTCATGGCATCTTCTGAAAGTAATTAGGTACTGAAAGAAGACAAAATCCAACGGATTGTTTTCTGTACAGTTCTTCATTTTATTTATAACAATCTTATTTATTCTGTAAAGTACTCCAGCAAAAACGTTAACATTATTTTGTATTTTCTTTCCAGAAGAAAGTTTGAACCTCCATGCATTTTGTACTATAAAAGTGTAATTTTTCATTATAAAACAAGGATTAATCAAAAACAACTTAAATCCCAAAATGCATTTATGATTTTGCAAAAATGTTCTTTAAGTAAAATGATTGTACTTCTCTCCTTTTAAAAGAAAAAGAAAAAATGCGACAGCATAAATCAAAACTTACACTTGCTGACAGTTAAGCAAAATAAGGATTTGTTATTCTAGTTACTTGAATGTGTTTTTTCACATGCATTAAAATATTGCTGATCACCTGACAGAAACAGCATTTTGGGACAGCGGCCGAGCTTAAAGACACATCGGAGCGACCAAAATGGCAGCGCCAGCAACAGGGTACAGGAGACCAAGAGATGATCAGGAATGGCTAAAGGAAAAACAGAGGGAAATGCTATGCAAGCTATGCAAGAGAAAGGAATGAATGCACTTCAGAGGGATCTGTTCCAAAACCATAAAAGCACAGATCTCAAGGTTAGAAGGATTCATCTGTACAGTCTGACAGACAGCCAGTCTATAGGCCAGAAACCAAATAAAGAAATGCTGCAGGGGGAAAAAAAACAGACCAAATGTATCCCATCTCTTTTCTCTGTCCTCTGGCACCACAGTCCACTGAAGGGGTGCAGACCAACGGGTGACGTTCTTCTCAGTAAAGGTGTCACACTGTCTGTCACAGGTTCTCTTGTCCATCCCTTCGTTAGAATGCTCTGACCTGCTGTGATATGGCCACTGGGCACATTTCCCACCACATGGAAGCATTCACAAGCCTAGAATGCTGAACACATCAACATCATCACCAGAGATCAGTCAGTCACTCCTCAGTCGCTTCAACACGAGGCTACTTTATCATCACAAGCCCTACACACCGTTAGAATATGCTAGAAACAAACATATATTGACCTGTGTTACATCTTACGGTATATACACCGTAAAACATTACATTTGTGCAAGGAAGAAAACAATTTCATGAAGATTGTTCTCTGAGAAAATAATATGGAAATACTGAAGTTGCCATCCGATTTTGACATTTTACACGTGCTGTACACAAATCGTGCTATATTATTCCTGTCTTTCGCACTCCCGCAGACAAAACTGTCATCAAGACAACATTGGTATCAACTACAAAACTTTGAGTTTAGCTTCCCCCCGCTCGAAGTCAACATGAACAGAGTTGGCACTGGTGACATGGAACAATGTTTTTTTCTCTATACAATTCATACAAAAATAAAAATTGTCCAATGATTATGTTTTAACTTCTAATTTTCTTTTTCCATTTCATTTTGCACAGAGGTAGTGGCTATTTAGGTAAAGGGGAAGGGACAAAAAGTAAATAAAAAATATCTTATAGAAAACGCTTTTGTTAATTTTTGACCAGAGGAATCGTAAAAGAACAAAATATAATACTGCAATCACATACAAAAGTAGTCCTTCATTTTTGTACATTTTATACAGTGTTCAGGCTTTTTTATAGCTTTTTTTTCTTCATTTTTTTCTTTAAAAAGGCAAAAAGAGGGGTGTGTTTGGAATGGTACGCCCCAGGCTAATGGACATTCTATGCCAGCGGGTCCACCAGGGGCTCCTCATCCCCCCGTGACAGAAGCTCCTTCTTCTCATCCGTGCTGGCCAGGGAGTTGCGGCTATTGTGGGCTCCCATGTACAGGGTGGCATACACTGGGTTGGTGAAGTTGGTGGGCTGGGAAGAGACCAGGGAGGACCATTAGATAAACTACATTCATCATAGTAAGTGTTTTTGTATGTTGCCTCATTTGTGTCCAGGGTGTGTCCAGTGTGTGTGTGTGTGTACAGGTCTGCGTGACATGGTGTAAGTGCGTTTTTGGGCTTGCTTTTATTACCGTGTGTGTTACCTTGTCTGGGTCCAGTGTGAAGTCTGAGTCTAGAAGTTCCCCGGCATCGTCGTCTGGCTCGCCCTCGTAGATCTTGTATGCTGGGTTTCCTATCTCCACATTCATGGCTCCGTTGGTCATCCTCTGGTGCTGGAAGCCCTTGGTCCTGCAGACACAGAGGTGAAAGGTCATGACCCGAGGTACAGATGGGTCCACACAGCGCGGGCAGCGACACGGCCACATCACAGAGTCAGGGAGGGGGGGTAGTGGCTGTCACATCACTGTGCATGGATCCACAGCACAGGCAACAACGCAAACCCAGCATTCACCTAGCTAGAATACACTAGACACACTGGTCCTGGAGAGGGGTTTGTAACGGTACCCTAAAATGGTACTACGGAATGCCTGTTTAACAGTTTGCTTGAAAAACATAAGCAAGGTCAAATCTATTGACGTCTTGAAAATCTATAGGAATTTTGGATAAAAATGTATGTTGTCAGTTTGGAGCATTTCGGGTCAAACCATGGACTTGAAGGATAGTAAATGCTGGATTTTTCATGTTGCATTTTCCAAATCCCGGTTTGGAACAATGCAGTCAGAGCGCCCCCTCTCTCAGTACGGAACATACAGCAGCACTCTACACAACAACATGATACAGTACAATACAGTATGATGGAGAACAGCATGGGGTACTATAGGCACTCTGGGGCCATAGACTGATCTATTTCACAGCCTCTCCAATAGATCACCACCTGTTTAATAGCCCCCTGGAAGTACAGTATAGTGGGGAGGTTTGGAGAGAGGGACCAAAACTGAACAATGATTCAGAACGGGAGAGGGAGGGGCAAGCTGAACGAGAGCACTGCTCATTCACAACGGAGAGAAAGAGTCGAGACACTGACCACAGGACTATACACTGCACAGCAAAAGAGACTGATGAAGGGAGAGATGAAGAAAGAGAAATGGACGGGATGCCATTTTGAATTGAGAGCGAGAGAGCGCGCGCGAGAGCGAGGATGGAAAGCGTAACCCTGGCAACCGTTACCGCGCGAGTCTGGAGCAGGATTTGCCCGGCCTGCCAGACCTGAGGGACAGAAGAGATGCAGTTACTCACAGCAAAGAGAGAACCAGAGATAGAAAGAGAGAAAAGGAGCGAACAGTAAAGACCAAGAGATAAAGGAAAGGGAGGCTGAGAGTACAGAGACCATGAAGAAGACAGAGCTTGAGAGGCTTAATGTCCCAGTGTTACTCTTCTAGTGTATTGGAGTTGTGTAATGTAGTGTGGTGTTGTTTAGTGTGGTGTTACTCACCCCCTCATCCTCTTCCTGTACCAGAACACCGCTCCTCCCACCAACAGAATCAACAACAGCAGTAGCAGCATTAGGACCACTATGGAGGCAGTACCTGCACACAGACACACAAACAGTATACATAGTTAGGCTGAGTCTGGCGACCGTTCTACACAGAACTGGCAATCCTGGAGGTGATTTTTAATGGTAGGAGACTTCAATTGGCGTCAAGTTGATGTGCAGTCAAAATAATGTGTGTAAAATTTAGGGAGCAGCTCTTGCGTTTTATTTTGATGGCCAGCCGACATCTACGTTAAAACTCACAAGCAAAAGTTATGCCTCTACTTTTTGCAAACCTTTAGAATAGTTTACTTACGTCCACCAGACTCTGAGGAGTCTACACTAGAGGCCACCACCTCACAGCGATGCCCCACCCAGCCTGCAGAACACCTGGGGGAGAGAGAGATGTAACGTCATAGCAACCAGAGATAACATTCTAGTGAGTGAGTGTGAGCGCGCGCGTGTGTGTGTGTGTGTACTCACTTGCACTCTGGTAGGTGTGTGTGTTGGTTGACAGAGCACTGGCCATTAGCACAGTACTCATCACACGTGTAGCAGCTGGGTTGGACTCTGCCGTTGGTGCAGCTACAGGACACACAAGTAACAATAGGTATGGACAGGTGTGTGGGTGGTGGGTGTGTGTTATGAATTGATGTGTGAATGTGTGTTGGTGTCTGTTTCTGTCAATATCTGTTAATCTGTGTGTGTGTGTGTGTGTGTGTGTGTGTGGACACTTACACGCAGGTGACCTCTCCTGTGGGCTGGAAGGAGTTGGTGGGGATACACTTGCCGTCGCGACAGTAGTGACACTTGTCCACCTCGCAAGTGCTGCCGCTGTACTGGGGCAGACAGCGACACTGGCGCGCCCCGCTGGCACTCTGCAGACATGTGCCCCTGTTCAGACAGTGGCCCTCGCAGCTACCTACTCACACACAGGCATACAGAAGAGACAGCTATCAGTCTGAGTATACTGAGCGCAAGGAGCCTTAAAGGTTGATCTCAAAAGAGTACCAAGCAGTTTACACTTTTATGGTGCATTTCTACAAAATGTTAAGTGCCATAGTGTTATACTGCCAGTAGGTGACAGTACAGACAGAGTTTAAGTTCATTACGATCCACATTATAGAATATCACTTAGCAGATGCTATTATCCAGCGTGACGGCAGGGTAGCCTAGTGGTTAGAGCGTTGGACTAGTAACCGGAAGGTTGCACGCTCAAACCCCCGAGCTGACAAGGTACTGTCTATCTGTCGTTCTGCCCCTGAACAGGCAGTTAACCCACTGTTACTAGGCCGTCATTGTAAATAAAAATGTGTTATTAACTGACTTGCCTAGTTAAATAAAGGTCAAATAAAAACTCAGTTTGTGCATTTATCTTAAGGTAGCGAGGTGAGACAACCACACATCACAGTCCTCCCAAACTAGCTATGTTTCCATCAATTTGTTGAAAGATTTTTTAAGCATTCTTGTTTGCAAAAAAGCAATGTGAATTTTATCAGCAGTCAAACTGTCTTCTAGCGAATAAAAGGCTGTGCATAATGACGTAGTCAGTGGACACAAAAAGCACTGTCGTATAACTTTTGATTGATCAAATAAAAAAACAGAAGTTGTGAGTTTGTGTTAAGATCCTGCCGACAACGCAATCTGTTAGGTTCTATTATTAGAGTAAGAACGCCACGGACACTGAAGGCTTGAGAACCATGTCTGGGACTGATGTAGCTGTATCGACCCTCTGGGGAGAATAAACTTGGTTTAAGCCTTCAGTGTCCGTCGAGTTCTTACTCTAATAATAGAGCCAAAACAAATGGAAAGGCGCAGCAAGCTTATCACCATGCACTTTAACCACTCTGAAGTTGATCATAACCCATAGCAGATGTAGTGGGAGGGACCGCACAACATAGCATTGCGTCACTACCAATTTACCTCAACATGATGGATATTCTATCAAAAAAATTGCGCAATAAATAGTTTCCACCACAATTCTTTGCATACGGTAATCTAATCACCGACCCAAAAAATATCCACCCTTGTCTAGCGTATTTTGTTTTGTGGACAATTTGACTGTGATGGGTCTTGACTTATAAACTTCAAATATCCTAAACCATGCCACTGAGGGAGAGAGGGGAATGCTGAACGTTCACATTCTGTCAGAACATGTTATTGTTCGACATCAGGTATCCTTTGGAAAGGAGAAGGGCCACAGTCTGGTACAAGTCAACAGGACAGCCGTGAGTTGGGGAGGAGTGAGGAATTTGGGCCGAGGTCAGTTCAGATGAAGTGAGAAAGAGCAACAGAGATGTATTGACTGTCTCGATGTGTAAGGAGGAGACTCAGCAAAGCAGAAAGGTTTAAATACCAGTGCTTGTGTAAATATGTTATCTTATGCAGCTGTGTGACCCCGTGGGTGAATAAGCTTAGTTTGAGCTTCACTAATCTTCCATAGGTTTTTAAAATGTATAATCTAACACCAGGCCGGTTGGGAGTTCTTTATCCGACAGGTTCTTTACTCACATAAAAATGGTTGGATGGAAACCTGCTTATAGTAAGTAAAAATTCTCCTCAATAAAGCAGGTATCAGCAACGTCAGTGCTAGTAAGAAAGGACAAGTGTTAGTGCAAGAAAGTCAAGTACAACAGTAGGTTTTAGGTTTGTTCTCCTCCCCTTACTCGGGGTGGGGTAGGGGTGTGCTGTGGGGTTGTTGAAGATACCTTTTGAAGAGGTAGGTCACATGACACAGTACAGAGCATTTATAGGCAAAAACAACAAGGCAACATTACATGAAATAAAAAAATAAGATCAGACCGGGGCAGACCAACAGAAAGACAGACTGAGACTCACGGTACTGGCACTGGTCCCCCAGGAAGTCAGCAGGGCAGCGGCATGTGGGCTGGTTGCCAGCGCTGACCGTGCAATTCCCTTCGTTCTGACAGTAGTTCTTACAAGTTTGGAGGTTACAGTTAGGACCAGTGAACCCTGTCAGACAGCGACACGTAGGGGAGCCTGGGGAGGGAGGGAGAGACAAGACAGACATGGTCCGACAGAGATAAGACAGGAAGAGGAGAGAGAAACTCAGGAGACTTGACCTCTAACATCTATGTCTCACTGTGTTATTCTGACTCCTCTCAGACAGACAGCCCTCCTGTCAGGGTAGTGTATTACCTGTAGGAGAGGCCGTGCAGGTGCCTCCATTCTGGCAGTAGTCCCTGCACTGGTCCACCTCACACTTGTCTCCTCCGAAGTTGGGCTGGCAGCGACACTTGGGCTGCTTCCTGGCGTTGAGGAAACAACTGCCTCCGTTCAGACACTGGACATTACACGTACCACTGGGAGGAGCTGGGGGAGGAGAGAAGGGGCGAGTGTGAAGAATTACAGGTAGGGATTAGTGTGGATGTGTGTTTAATGGATGTCATAAGGTGAATGCACCAATTTGTAAGTCGCTCTGGATAAGAGCGTCTGCTAAATGACTTAAATGTAATGTAAATGTTTCGGTCATCATTTTGAGTTTTATGTGAGCTAAAAAGGGACTTTTATACCCACTGCAGATTATTACACAAACAGACTATAAGATGAACTTTGATCACAACGCTTCTTCTGTAATACGGTGTGTTTGGATGTCAAGCGGAGACCACAACAGGATTAGAAACATGCAAGCGAGCACCACGGAGCCGGTGTACTCGAGGGAGACTAATGTCCCTGCGCTCAGCAGTACCACCAACAACGAGACCCCCGGAATACTACACCATCCCAATCGAGTTACGGGTGAGGAGAAAACAAGGAAGACAAAAAGGCAACACCGGGATCTGGAATATCCTGGACAAGTGCAATGTCAATATCTAAGACTGCTACACCCCCAACATCAAACCACTGATCTCCAACTCTGACCACAACGCTGTCCAGATCATCTCTGTCTACAAGACTAGGGCTGTTGCAGTGACCATATTACCACCACACCGGCAGTCACGAGGCATTATCCCAGTAAAATTCCACGTGACCATTGAGTCACGGTAATCTCCTTTTATGCACTCTGGACATTCATTAGTAGTAACCAACAATTAGCGATCATCAGGTTGCTAATGGCCTGGTACTCAGGGCTCGATTGTCCCTTTAAACCACTCTGACATCATTGCAAATGCAATGGAAAATCAAATCAAAACACTTATCAAAGCAGTATGTGCTTTTAAACTCACCTCACTGTGATCGACCAATTTGAAGAAAGAAGTTGAAAAAAAATAGGTTGAAACTGGGTGGAAAGGATGGCCATTGTGGATGTTGTTCCCGAACAGATTTGATTTATTTCCAAATGAAGCACAGAGTAGCTACAGTAACAGGGTTGGAGAGTCCAGAGTGGAATATCCTCTGTGGCACAGGGAAATGACAGGAGTAGCCCACCATACCGATGGGAAAGTGGCCTTCATTCACTATTCCAGTGCATATGGACAACATTTATTTTTTGTTTTGCCCATATGATAATGGGCCATTCTAAATGGAAACTAATTTAAAATACTAGTAAAGACAATATTTAATTGAGATAGTCTGATGGCCCTGATGAAAAACAAATTGCAGTCAGAGTGCAGTATAACTGCAGTTTTCTTCAATTACTGCGTCCAAAATACAGCAGTCGACTGCAATTACTACAGTTCCAAAACTGCAATCTCTTTTTGTGAGGGGGTTAAAATATGAGCACTTGATGAGACAACCTGTGTGGCCTGAGGCAAGGAACATAGTTGCAAAAAAAAGCTTGCGCTTTCTCAAATCATCAATAGCCTATAGTCGTATCATGCAGCCAATATATCTTTTGATTTCTAAAGGCATTCTAAGGTTTGTAGAGCTGCCAAATAACTAAATCTAGTGTTTAAAAAAAACACTTTTACACTCAACATAGCCACTTCATATGCATGCACTCTCACTCCTTAATGGGAAAAATATCCATTCAATTTCATTAAATTAGTTCAATTATATTCTTCGTACTATAAAATCATATAATCTAAAAGTACAGTTAATTCGGAAAGTATTCCGACCTCTCGACTTTACAAAATGATGTTACATTACAGCCTTATTAAAAAATGTATTACATTTACACACAATACCCCACAATGACAAATCAAAAACAAGTTTTGGAATGAATGCAAATGTATATTTAAAAAAAAAAACTTAAATATCACATTGACATAAGTATTCAGACCCTTTACTCAGTACTTTGTTGAAGCAGCAATTACAGCCTCAAGTCTTCTTGGGTATAATGCTACAAGCTTGGTGCACCTGTATTTGGGGAGTTTCTCCCATTCTTCTCTGGAGATCCTCTCAAGCTCTGCCAGGTTGGATGGGGAGCGTCGATGCACAGCTTTTTTCAGGTCTCTCCAGAACTGTTCCATCGGGTTCAAGTCCGGGCTCTGGCTGGACATTCAGAGACTCTTGGCTGTGTGCTTAGGGTAGTTCTACTGTTGAAAGGTGAACCTTCACCCCAGTCTGAGGCCCTGAGCGCTTTAGAGCAGGTTTTCATCAAGGATTTGATAGCACGAAAGTGCTATTTGAATTAATGCTTATGAGCCTGCTGCTGCCTACCACCGCTCAGACTGCTCTATCAAATCATAGACTTAGTTATAACATAATAACACACAGAAATACGAGCCTTAGGTCATTAATATGGCCGAATCCAGAAACTATCATCTTGAAAACA
The DNA here is from genome assembly GCF_021184085.1 of Oncorhynchus gorbuscha. Taxonomy (NCBI): domain Eukaryota; kingdom Metazoa; phylum Chordata; class Actinopteri; order Salmoniformes; family Salmonidae; genus Oncorhynchus; species Oncorhynchus gorbuscha. The sequence continues at coordinate 44,216,843 of NC_060190.1, read as the reverse complement.
AGATGTTTATTCTTTCAGTGAAATACAGAACCGTTCCATATTTTATCTATGGGGTGGCATCCATTAGTCTAAATATTTGTTAAATTGCACAACCTTCAATGTTATGTCATAATTACGCAAAATTCTGGCAAATTGGGTGGCCCAAACTGCATATACATTTACATTTACATTTAAGTCATTTAGCAGACGCTCTTATCCAGAGCGACTTACAAATTGGTGCATTCACCTTATGACATCCAGTGGAACAACCACTTTACAATAGTGCATCTAAATATTTTAAGGGGGGTGAGAAGGATTACTTTATCCTATCCTAGGTATTCCTTAAAGAGGTGGGGTTTCAGGTGTCTCCGGAAGGTGGTGATTGACTCCGCTGTCCTGGCGTCGTGAGGGAGTTTGTTCCACCATTGGGGAGCCAGAGCAGCGAACAGTTTTGACTGGGCTGAGCGGGAACTGTACTTCCTCAGTGGTAGGGAGGCGAGCAGGCCAGAGGTGGATGAACGCAGTGCGCTTATTTGGGTGTAGGGCCTGATCAGAGCCTGGAGGTACTGAGGTGCCGTTCCCCTCACAGCTCCGTAGGCAAGCACCATGGTCTTGTAGCGGATGCGAGCTTCAACTGGAAGCCAGTGGAGAGAGCGGAGGAGCGGGGTGACGTGAGAGAACTTGGGAAGGTTGAACACTAGACGGGCTGCGGCGTTCTGGATGAGTTGTAGGGGTTTAATGGCACAGGCAGGGAGCCCAGCCAACAGAGAGTTGCAGTAATCCAGACGGGAGATGACAAGTGCCTGGATTAGGACCTGCGCCTCTTCCTGTGTGAGGCAGGGTCGTACTCTGCGGATGTTGTAGAGCATGAACCTACAGGAACGGGCCACCGCCTTGATAATTGTTTGAATACTTGACACTACTACCTGCGTAAATACACTTTAAAATCACTTCAACTAGCAACTTAATGTTTTGTATTTAATCAAAATGTCACAATTTAGCTAGCTACCTATGTACATAGAGGATCATTTCCAGTTCGTTACATATACACTGACTCTGCGTGCAATGAACGCAAGAGAAGTGACAATTTCACCTGGTTAATATTGCCTGCTAACCTTTCTTATTGCTAAATATGCAGGTTTAAAAATATATACTTCTGTGTATTGATTTTAAGAAAGGCATTGATGTTCATGGTTAGGTACACATTGGAGCAACGATACGCACCGCATCAATTGTATGCAACGCAGGACACGCTAGATAAACTAGTAATATCATCAACCATGTGTAGTTAACTAGTGATTATGATTGATTGATTGTTTTTTTACAAGATAAGTTTAATGCTAGCTAGCAACTTACCTTGGCTTACTGCATTCGCATAACAGGCAGTCTCCTCGTGGATTGCAATGAGAGGCAGGTGGTTAGAGCATTGGACTAGTTAACTGTAAGGTTGCAAGATTGAATCCCCTGAGCTGACAAGGTGAAAATCTGTCATTCTGCCCCTGAATGAGGCAGTTAACCCACCGTTGTTGGAAATACCGATTTCCGATTGTTATGCAAACTTGAAATCGGCCCTAATTAATCGGTCATTCCGATTAATCGGTCGACCTCTACACAGAGGACACCATTCTGTATACCTCTGGCCCTTCTTTTGAAGCTATTAACTAACCTCCAGACGAGCTTCAATGCCATACAACTCTCCTTCCGTGGCCTCCAACTGCTCTTAAATGCAAGTAAAACTAAATGCATGCTATTCAACCGATCGCTGCCTGCACCTGCGCGCCCGTCCAGCAGTACTACTCTGGACAGTTCTGACTTGGAATATGTGGACAACTACAAATACCTAAGTGTCTAAGTGTTAGACTAAACTCTCCTTCCAGACTCACATTAAGCATCTCCAATCCAAAATTATATCTAGAATCTGCTTCCTATTTCGCCACAAAGCATCCTTCACTCTTGCTGCCAAACATACCCTCGTAAAACTGACCATCCTACCGATCCTCAACTTCAGCGATGTAGTTTACAAAATAGACTCAACAAATCGGATGCAGTCTATCACAGTGCCATCCGTTTTGTCACCAAAGCCCCATATACTACCCACCACTGTGACCTGTTCTCTCTCGTTGGCTGGCCCTCGCTTCATACTAGTCACCAAACCCATTGGCTCCATGTCATCTACAAGTCTCTGCTAGGTAAAGCCCCGCCTTATCTCAGCTCACTGGTCACTATAGAACAAATTCTTCCTTTGGCAGTCTTTCCTTCCAGTCCTCTGCTGCCAATGACTGGAACAAACTGCAAAAAACACTGAGGCTGGAGACTCATATCTCCCTCACTAGTTTTAAGCACCAGCTGTCAGAACAGCTCACAGATCACTGCTCCTGTACATAGCCCATCTGTAAATAGCCCATCCAACTACCTCATCCCCATACTGTATTTATTTATCTTACTCCTTTGAACACCAGTATCTCTACTAGCACATTCATCTTCTGCACATCTACCATTCCAGTGTTTAATTGCTATATTGTAATTACTTCTCCACCATGGCCTATTTATTGCCTTTACCTCCCTTAACGTACCTCATTTGCACACACTGTATACAGACATTTTCTACTGTATTATTGACTGTATGTTTCATTATTGACTGTATGTGTCAAACTGCTTTGCTTTTTCTTGGCCAGACCGCAGTTGCAAATTAGAACTTGTTCTCAACTAGCCTACCTGGTTAAATAAAATACTCTGAGCGCTACGGACAATTCCTTCAACTTCATGGCTTGATTTTGCTTTGACATGCACGGTTAACTGTGGGACCTTATATAGACAGATGTGTGCCTTTCCAAATCATGTCCAATCAATTGAATTTACCACAGGTGAACTCCAATCAAGTTGTAGAAACATCAAGGATGATCAATGGAAACAGGATGCACCTGAGCCCAATTTCGAGTCTCATAGCAAAGAGTCTGAATACTTACGGAAATAAGCTATTTCATTTTTAATACATTTTCTAAAATTTCTAAAAACCTGTTTTCACTTTGTCATTATGGGGTATTGTGTGTGGATTGATGAGGGAAAGAATTATTGAATTCATTTTAGAATAAAGCTGTAACATAACATAATGTGCCACTGTATAAGACAAAGCTAAAGAAAACCAGACTGAGAACGAGAGAGGCAAAGGGAAACAGTCTAGTTTGCATGATAAGGCAGGCCAGCTGCGGAACTAGGGAGGAGCAAGGAATTTGGCTCAGGTCAAGTCAAAAGATAAAGTGAGAGAAAAAAAACTCTGGGGAGGGAGCCAGAGGTTAATTAAGTTCCTGCTTAGCAACAGTGATGTATTGGCTGTCTAGATGTGTAAGGAGTTGACCCCGCCTAGTAGGAGGTTAGAAATATATGTGCTCTGTCTTTACAGCTGTATGACCCATTGGTTGAATAAACTTGGTTAGAGCTTTTCCTAGTATTCTATTTTCCAGTTTTACCCTGTTTGTTCAGAAGCGAACAATAGTATAAATAACACAACCACCATAAATAGACTATATGACCTTCTTTGTAGAGACAGTAATACTCACTAAAACAGTTATGGCCAAAAAGGCTCTCAAAGAAAAGAAAGTGTCCTTCAATAACAAGGACAGGAGGGTTAAGAGGACAACCCCATGCTGCGGAGGGGGGGTGCCAAGCCGTGAAGAGCCTGCGAACCCACATGTGAAGGAACAGAACCTGTTGACACCCATAATCACACAAATGACTGCTTTGCTGTCCTACGGAATGTCCCTGCCTCTCACACAGAGGAAATCATGGTTACTACAGAGCTGGTCAAAGTTTTTTTTATTTTTATGTTTTTTTATTATTTTTACCCCCTTTTTCTCCCCAATTTCGTAGTATCCAATTGTTAGTAGTTACTGTCTTGTCTCATAGCTACAACTCCCGTACGAAGGTCGAGAGTCATGAGTCCTCCGAAACACAACCCAACCAAGTCGCACTGCTTCTTAACACAGCGCCCATCCAACCCGGAAGCCAGCCGCACCAATGTGTCGGAGGAAACACTGTGCACCTAGCGACCTGGTCGGCGCGCACTTTGCCCGGCCCGCCACAGGAGTCGCTAGTGCACTACCGGCCAAACCGTACCTAACCCGGACGACGCTAGGCCAATTGTGCGTCGCTCCACGGACCTCCCGGTCGCGGCCGGCGGCGACAGAGCCTGGGCTCGAACCCAGAGTCTCTGGTGGCATTAGACCACTGCGCCACCCGGGAGGCCACAAAGGTTTTTAAACTGCTGAACCCAAGGAAGGCCTCTGGGCCAGATAATGTGAGCCCAGTCCTCCTCAAGAACTTTGCCGAGGAGCTTGGCCCAGTCTGGCAACCCATCTTCCAGTTATCCATCGACTCACACTCCAATACCACAGGCCTAGAAAACGATTCACTTCATCATGAAAAAATGACTGTGGATCTGACCTCAGAGCTCATCAAATGTCTGGAGAGAATAGTGTCTCGAAACCTAAAAAGACTCTGTGGAGAGGAAACTGGACCATTGCCAGTTTGTCTATAGAAACGGGCACAGTACAGAGGATGCAATGACCACCCTCACACACCTGATTCTGAAACACCTAGACCAACCAAAAACCTACGCCAGAGAACTCCTTATAGATTTTTCCTCTGCTTTTAACACCATACAAACACACCTTTTACTAGCCAAAATGAAAGAACTGGACATTAACCCACACCTCATTTACTGGTAACACTCATTTCTCAGTAACAGAACTCAAGGTAAACAACACTCTCTCCCCTCCTGTGGTCACCAACTGGGGAGCCCCACAAGGTTGTGTGAGCTCACCCGTCCTTTTCATTCTGTACACCAATTGCACAAGTCAAAACACCAAGCATTTTATGATTAAGTACTCCGATGACACTGTCCTGCTGGCCCTAATATGGAGGACAACAGCGACCTCCAGTCTTGTGCAGTGATGTGACAAACTATTTTGTCCTGAATGTCACAAAAACACAGGAGGTTATCTTTGAGCCCAGGTCAGTGGCTGACCGAAACCAGGTAGTCATTCACAGTGAACACATCCAGCAGGTCTACTCTCATATATATATCTGGGAGTACATGTTGACCATGCCCTGAGATGAAGTGTCAAAGTGGACTATGTGCTGTGTGTGTGCTAAGGTGCAACAGTGCATGCACTTTCTCTGCAGACTGAAGTCTTTCAGGGCAACCTTGGAAATACTGAACATGTTATTTTGCTCCACTATCCAGAGTGTTTTGCAGTACTGCATCACTGCTTGGTACAACACACAGTACAGGCAAAAACCAGGATGTCAAGTCTGCTGAAAACTGCCCCAAAAAATTGTCAAGCTGACCATCAAAACCTTTCTGGACAGCTACCACACAAACACGCGGAGGACGGCAAACAAAATATCAGAGCCCCCCTCCCCTGTGCTCAACTCAAGAGTTTGTGCTTCTGCCATCCAGGAAGCCCTACAGAATCCCCCTGTGCAAACTGGTCAGGTACAAAAATGAATTTGTGCCACATGCACTGACCCTTATGAACAAATAAGGAGGACATTAGGGACACAGATTCACTCATTCAGGAACGGGGCAATAGTGAAAAGTGAAATATAACTTAAATAAGCATGGACATTGAAACTATTGGGTTTGTGCAGTATGTGCAAAGCTCAAGGACTGTGAACATTAAGGAGATGTGAAACATTGAGTACAGGAGAGACCGCTATGTAATGTGGAAGGGAGGGGTAAGAGTCCTTAAGCGGTTATTCTTGTTTTTATGAATGTTTGACGTTATGTCTGGCCTATGCCATGTCTCTCAACATATTGCAATGCATTTTCTTGTAGGTAAAGTAAATATCTATGAAACTCAGACAAAGAAATCTAATCTGTATGTGAACTCATAGACAATGCAATACATGTTGAATATAACGGTTTAGGTATAAGGGTGTTAGTGTATACTCACAGGGGGAGAGTGTGGGTGTGTAGGACTTCTATACTCACAGATAGGGGAGAGTGTAGGAGTAGGGAGCTCCACACAGGTTCCGTTGTCCAGGGTGCGTCCGTTGGGACAGGTACAGACTGGACCACTGGGGCTGAGCAGACACAACCACTCACACTTCTTCCTGTCACATGGGTTGGTCACTGACAGAGAGCAAGAAAGAGAGAGAGACCGACAAGTTAAAAAGCAACTGCCCCTAAAATGCAACTTCTGTTTTTGAAAACAGCCTGTGTCATCGATATGAGTCAGAAACATTTATTCTAGTGTCAAAATTGACTACAAAGTGTAAATTGGATCATTTTGGTCATTAAGTCAGTCTCGTCCAAAACGGAGATTTGCGAGATGATAAAATGATTTCCTATGTCACAGAATGAAGGATACCTGAACAGTTTTCCATGAGTTGGGTTTATTTTAATCCTGCCCTCATGCCCACAGCACCCAAATGATCATCCATTCGGAGCGCAGCTGCACATGACCACATCATTATGCCCATGGTCAATTTGTTTTGACATTTGATATCACAAACTACATAGGACAATATTTTTTTAAAATGTCAATATCTCAATTTAAATGACTGAAAAACCTCAAACCAATTATAAAATCGTAAAATTCACATACAAATATGTGCAAAATGAAAATATTGTCCCATTTGCATTGTGTAATTGACAGTCCCAAACTAGCCCCAGATCTAGGCTGTCCAATGTCAAACCAACTTTGCCACGGTCCACAGCAGCAGGCTGAAGCCAATTGACAAGAAGAAGTTGGCTAGCGCTAGCTAGCCTAGTCGACTTCAAAACCTGGTTAGACTGTTATAAGTTACATAGAAGAGTGACTGTGTACTGTTTGGCAGCGTGAATGTACAAACCCTTGCCACGTGTGAACACACGCACAAAAACACACACACCCAAGCCAACTCTCGTTTGGCTTCAGTCATGGCCACTGCATTTCTTAATGATAAGTTCAGCCCTCCTACCAGACTGTAAGTCTGTCTCTAATAGTCTAAGGGCCACCCCTCAAAAAAGGCATTCCGTGATCCAGGAAACAAAACTGCAAAGTTTAAACATCATTACATTGATAATGTTATGAATATTGTGTGGATCAAAAATGGTAAAAGTTAATAAAAATGTATAATTCAAAGGGTACGATTTCGAAATCATAGATCATTTTGGGTAATTCCCCCTAACAACATTATGAGGTTGCCATGTTACATCTTGGTTACATGTGTTCTGTTGTCCATGCATTCAGAAACAAAGGCATTTAGGCTACCAGACTGGAGGAATGTAAAAATAATATGAGAGAAGAAGCAGTTTAAATAGATTTCACATAACACCACTTTATTTAGCTTATTTGGAGAGCTGTGCTAGCTAGCAAACATGCTGTCTTTAGTTTGTCTAGCAGCCAAGAGCAATGATGGCCCCTGTAGGCTGAATACAGCTGCCAAAACCTATTCTATTAACTGAGACAACCACTGCACATGGTTAAAACATTTCCTCATCTGGATCAGTGTGCAACAGACGTAACCAAGGTGAAATACAGCAATGTCGGAACTTAGCTAGGGAAATTACCCAAGATGCACTGTGATTGATGCTAAATATAATAACTTTGATTAAAGAAACTAAATGTGCAGTTTTTACACGTTTTTAAAATCACCCAGTACTCGTGTTCATAACTTTATCTACGTTGTGTTGTTGGAATTTTGCCATTCTGTTTTCTGGGTCAGGAACAACACATTTTTGATGGGTGGCCCTTTGACTTTAAAGACCTAAGCCTAACTTGAGATCTTTGGTGTGCAAGTCAATTTGTCGTAGGCCTAGTTCTGTGCACACATCACAAGTTAGAATTCAACCCTGAAAGAGTGTTTAGAGAATAGCCGCGTTGACCTCTACTAGGGCTGTGGCGGTAATGACATTTTGTCAGCCGGTGATTGTCATGATAATAACTGTGATGTCCACTCACTCTCAGGCTGTTTGTTGCGGTGGTAGAGTACGATGTCTGTGGCGTGGTTCATTCCTGTAGTCAGGTTCTCCATGGGGCCTTTGCCATACTTGTTGACCCGGAACACAAAGTTGTTGATGTAGGTGACGCCATAGATGTAGTCCTCAAACACATCAATACTGAACGGGTGGTGGAGCTCTGGAACAAACAAGACCGAATACCACAGCTCAGACCAACTCTTTACCAGTTAGACATGCTATTAGCTATGCTAAAATACAACATTGTCCCACTTGCTGAGGATATCAGCATGCTCCAATTGAATGCACCTATTCTTGACAGTCCCAGTGCCATGAGAAGACTCCACATCTAAAAATGGGCCCACATATCTCTAATCAAAAAATAATTCTGTGGCTTAGCAATGTCAGCCCAGGTCTTTAAACCCAGACCCGTGCAGGTCACTCAACTGTTCTTAATGCTGGTCACAGCCACCACCGGGTCGCTGCCATTCAGCCTCACACTGCCAATCACTGACAGCTTAGCATCGGCCCAGTACAGACGCTCGTTAAAGTAGTCCACAGCCAGGCCTGGAGAGACAGAGACAGAGATAAGAGAGAGACAGAGATAAGAGAGAGACAGAGATAAGCAGAGAGAGAGACAGATAAGAGAGAGACAGATAAGCAGAGAGAGAGACAGAGATAAGCAGAGAGAGAGAACAGTCATTGAGACATGTCAGTTTGAGGCTAAGCTTATTGAGTGAAACAAAGCTCTACACAGCCCATCCTTCAATTTGTGGAGAAATGGACCTGTCAGTCAGTCTGTAAAATGTTTGTAGTGTGTGTGTGTGTGTGTGTGTGTGTGTATATATATATATATATGTTACCTGTGGGCCACTGGATGTTGTCCTGTACCAGTGTCTCTCTCATGGTTCCATCCATGGCAGCAGTCTCAATCTTTGGGTGGTTTCCCCAGTCAGCCCAGTACATGGTCCTAATGGATACACAGCATCGACAATCACATAGTAATGCCTCGCGCCAATTACATAGTAATGAGTTTGACCATCACATAGTAATGAGTTTGACCATCACATAGCAATGAGTTTGACCATCACATAGCAATGCGTTTGACCATCACATAGCAATGCGTTTGACCATCACATAGCAATGCGTTTGACCATCTCTCCTGGATGTCCAGTTGATTTGTCCCTGGTCTAGCACACCATCTTTCTATCGTCAGTCTTATTTAAATACTGTATCAGAAAGCAGTATGTGCACAAAGAAGGATGTGTTTGAGGACTCAGGAATTATCTTCCAGACCCATGTATTTCCACAGTAGTCCAGACTACTCTCCCACCCCCACTATCCTCCTTTCCCAAGGCAGACTCACCCTCTCTGGGGGTCCACTACGATGGCGTAGGGCTCGTCAATCATGCCGGAGATGAGGGTTTTGCGGTGTTGGCCTGATATCTGGGCCACCTCGATCACATCTCGGCCAGAGTCCGTCCAGTAGATGTTCCCTGCCACCCAGTCCACGGCGATGCCACGGGGCATCTTCAGACCGGGGATCTGAACACAGGGAGAGGAGGGGGGGTTGGGAGGACAATACCAGTTAAATCATTGTTTGTGAGAAAGGGCCAAGGGCATGACACAAGAGCAGTCAAGTCTATCTGAGCACGGACAGACACACACCTCCAGGTTGGCGACGCGGGAGTCGCTCTGACGACGGTGGCGGTTGTTGTTGCCGTTCGGTGACGAGGATGAGGATGGCAGCTCGTAGGAAGAGATTCTGCCCGTGTGCCAGTTGGTCCAGTAGATGCGGTTGGTCTTGACGTGCAGGTCCATGGCATCGATGCGCACGTTGGCGTCGCCCTGGAAGGTCTGCTCGTAGCGCCAGTTGGGCATGCCAGGGTCCAGGCTGCGGATCTCGTTGTCGTCGGCGATGTAGAGCACCTGTCTCAAGCCTGGGAAGACAGAGGAAGGGAGGTCACAACCAGAGTTAGGACATCCCCTCTGACTTAAGGTTATAAGGCCATCCCTATACAATGCAATTGTCTTGCGTGGCTAAGAGCTATTTGGCACACACATCCACTAACTGATATCTAACTAAATGTAACACACACAATTGTGACAGAGGCTAAGACATTCAAACAAGAGACAAATTCAGACAGGTTTCTACAGACATAGAGAAGCAGTAACTGTAACCGATCCACTGGTAATGCTGAACTGAGCAGTACTCACTGTCAACCTTGCAGGTGTCGTTGATCCTGGTGAAGTACTTGTGGCAGCTGCACTTGTGGGAGCCCTTGGTGTTGTTGCAGATGTGGGAACACACTCCAAACTGCTTACACTCATTCTTATCTGTGAACAACCCCCCCCAAAAGCAAAAGGATTTGGGTTACAGATCACTAGTCGACATTTAGTCGTCACAGTAACATAGAGAGTGTATCTGTAGCAGTGCTGCACCTTCACATCGGTTGTTGCCTGTGGTCTTGAAGCCAGGTTTGCAGGAGCAGAAGGCCTCAGTGCCGTTCACCACACAGTGGGCCTCATCACCGTCACCACACACTGTCCTGTTATTGCGGCAGTCATTCAGGGAAGAGTCTGCAAAGAACCAGACAGGACAGAGAGTCAAACTTGCAGACAATAACATGTACATGTACAGAGACACACACACACACTACTCTTGCGTGCCGAGATGCAACACACACCTTTCTTGTTGCAGCCGATCTCGTCAGAGCCGTAGTCCTCACAGTTGTTGAAGTAGTCACAGCGCAGGTTGGAGCTGATGCAGCGGCCGTTGGAGCACTGGAACTCATCCTTCTGACAGACTGGCGTGGAAGGAGTCGTCTCTGGAGGTACAGGGAGGAGGCTGCATTATTTCAACTCCATAACCATCTAGTCAACTCCGTAACTCTTTATTGCAAAAGTCCACTCCATAAACGCTCTACTACTAGAAAAACTCACGGCAGTTGAGCTCATCACTGTTGTCCCCGCAGTTATCAACACCGTCACAGTGCCTGGCTATCGGCAGGCAGACGCGGTCGTTGTGGCAGCGGAACTGCCTTCTGGGTGGGCACTGGAATTTAGCTGAGGGATAGAGGAGGAGAGAAGAGATGGCAGGTGTGAGGTAGGTGTTGAATGATCCTCGGGGACAGTGTTGTTGATGTCATGGGGACTCACTGCACTCCTCTGGGTTCTCATCAGAGTTGTCTCCACAGTCGTCCTCTCCGTCACACTTCCAAGCCAGGGGTTTACACAGAGTGTTGTTACACTGGAACTCATCCAGGGGGCAGTGTCTACCCACTGAGCCAGAGAGCGAGAGAGAGAGACAGAGAGTTACTTCTTTCTATGAAATACATACCCACAACTTGTACTTAATGAACAGTACACTAATGTGTGTGCATAAAAAAAAAACTCACCTCCGCTGTCACACTTCTCCTCGTCACTGCTGTCCATACAGTCAGGGTCTGCGTCACAGCGCCAGCGGATGGGGATACAGTGACTGTTCTTACACTGGAACTGATCACTGTCACACTTCACATCACAGCCATTCTGCAGGACGACACGCAGGGACATCACTTACGTCACACTAATGACAATGCTATTCATAAATGAACAATCCTCTAGTAATGCTGTATTCGTTGTGACAACGAGTTAGGACATGTACTAGTAAGATTGGGGACGGCATTGACTTTCCATATCACTAAGCTTCAACAAAACAAAATCATGTTTGGGAGCAACAGCGAGGGGTTTTTCATTTGATGCGAGTCATTTGACTCTATATTTAATAACTGTGAGTGTCACTGTACCTCGTCTGATCCATCAGCACAGTCATGGTCTCCATCACACTTCCACCTCCCAGCGATGCAGCGACCGTTGGTACAGGAAAACTCACTCTCTGAACACTGCCGTGGCACTGATGGGAGAGAGAGGAGGGGTGAGGAGAGGAGGGGTGAGGAGAGGAGGGGTGAGGAGTAGAAAAGAATAAGAACTTCCGGACACAGACGTATGTCATGAGGGTAAAATGGCTGTACAGACAGGAGGAAGAGACTGGTAGCAAGGGACATATCAGAAGATGGGGGGGTGGGAGTACACTGGGTCACATGGTACATCGAGGGGGAGGGGCTAAAAGGACTAGTGGGATTGGAAAGGAGCTGAGAGTTTGGATAGAGTAGAAACACTTTTTATGGAGTCAAGGAGCAAAGCTACCTTTTAAATATTTAGTGTACATTTTTGTCCCCTAATGGCAATAGGATAGTTAGTGTAGACAGACAGTTGGGGCTTGGGTAGATTGGTGGTAGGTTGGGGGTGTTCATGCTGATCGTGAAGACACCTACCTCTAAACCACGTCAACAGGCCAGTGTGAAATGCAGAATAAACATGAGATGATGTGAGATGTGCAAATGGCCACAAAGTTCAATCAAAGCAATGGAAATCAAAATCTTTGAATGTGCAGCGCAGTTGAGTGAACACACAAACAACAGTGTGCCTTTAAGAACTATTAAGTGATCTGTTTGGGGAACAGATGTAACTGAACCCATACAGTGAAAGAAGGCATCATATACAAATAGAACACACATATATTCTGTAGCTCTAATCTCCCCCATAGCGAGAAGAGACAGGAGACCTAGCATCACAGACTGGACAGAGCAGAGGGGACCTACCACACTTGTCCTCGTCGGAGTTGTCTCCACAGTCGTTGTCGTAGTCACATTGCCAGCGACCCGGGACACACCGGTTGTTCTTACAGCGGAACTGGTACGGCTCACACGTCCTCTCATCTGAGGACACGACACACACAGAATACAGTCAAAGTAGAAATTATAACAAATATTTTAATAGTATACAATTATGTAAAACACATTACACAAAAGAACCGTAGGAATCTCTCCATTCCTATCCCACCATCTCGCCTGCATCTCAACCTCTCTACCGCCAACACCCCCCCCCCCCCGTCCATCACTCACCACACTCCTCCTTGGGTTCGTCTGACGCGTCCCCACAGTCGTCCTCTCCGTCACACTTCCACCGGGCCGGGATGCAGCGACCAGAGTCCTTGCAGCGGAACTCATCCACGCCACACGTCATCTGGGCTGGAGGGGGAGGGGGAAGTTAAGAGATCAGAGAGAATACAATGAAGGGCGGTAGAAAGAGAAGGAATCAGGGAGCAGGGAGAAGGATGCTGGACGTGACAGTAGAGTGGATCCGTACTGCAGTTGGCAGGCTCGTCGGATCCGTCCACACAGTCGTTGTCCCTGTCACACACCCAGACACGGGGGATACAGCGCTTGGTGATGGCACACTGGAACTGGTTAGGGGCACACGTCACCTCCGCTACACGGGACAGAGAGGAGAGAGGAGACCGTCACTTACTAATATCCGTATATGATGCATGGCTTTCGCTCCTAGTCTTTGTATATTTTAAATTCATTTTAAATGTATGTTTACATGTAAACGTGCGTGGAAAACATGGTAGGCCGAAAATAACACAAAAACACTGGATTGAAAAGACGAGACGTTGGTGCAGTACAATACACCCCCCCCCCCCCTTTTAAACCCTCCAATACTGTAGGAACAGCAGTCTACTCACGGCAGTCTTTCTCGTCCTCTCCCTCTCCACAGTTGTCCTGGCCGTTACAGCGGAAGATCCCTGGGATACAGCGGCTGGGGTGGCTACACTTAAACTGACTGGGCAGACACACGTGGATGTCACAGTTGGCCTCGTCAGAGTTGTCCTGGCAGTCGTTGTCTCCGTCACAGATGTAGGCTGGGTTGGTACAGATGCCTGTACCACACTGGAACTGGCCGGGCCTGCACTTGAACTCAGCTACAGGGGATACCAAATACAACATCAGTCAACCAGGACTTTAGTACAGTGCAGCGATGATAGTTAGTGTTCACGGACTAGGACTGTCTGTCACTCACGGCATTCCGCAGGCTCGTCTGATCGGTCCCCACAATCATCCTCTGTGTCACACTTCCACCAGAACGGAATGCACTTGTCATTCTTGCACACAAACTGCAGGGAGGGAGTGAGGGAGGGAGGGGTAGGGAAAAGGATATAGAGGATGGAGAGGAAGAGGGAAAGAGAGATGGTGGGGGAAGAGAGTGAACGATTAGTTCTGAGCACAGAAAGGCAGAGAAAGACCCAGACGTTGGCTAAACTCACCTGGCTGGCGGTGCAGTTGGACATACACCGTCTCCCGTCACTGGCCAGGTAGAAGTTAGTAGGACAGGCACACTTGTACCCCCCGCCAGGCGACAGCAGGCACAGGTTACTGCATCCTCCGTTATTGGTCTGACACGGGTGGTTGGCCACTGTGGGTCAACCAAACACACACAATAGGCCCAGGTGAGAGAGGAGTGCAGGCACACGTCGATACATGGCAGGGTGTTCAGGTGGCGGTAACAGTAGACTTACTCATACCCTCTGGCTGGCGGTAAGGGTGGTAGATGTGGACGTCCATGGGCCGGTGGAGCGTGCTGATCAGCATGGTCTTGTTGGTGCCCTGGGTCTTGTGACACCTGTTGATGGACTTGGTCTCCCAGTCGGTCCAGTAGATGTACTCCTCAAACAGAGTCATGGCAAAGATGTGGGGGATGTCCTGGCTTAACACTGCAGGGGGGGGGCACACAGAGAAACAGACGCGTCAGATACGAGCAGTGATTTATTTACTCATGAGCTTGTGGTGTGTATAGTGTACACAACTTCCGTTTCATGCCTGTGTGTTGTAATGTCAATATCCAAATGTGCACACGTGTATGACAGAGTGTGTTACCAGTGTGTCGGTTGGTTCCGTCCAGGCTGGCGAACTCGATGTAGTCCTCTCTGGCGTCGGCCCAGTAGATGCGGTCGTTGATGAAGTCCAGAGTGAGGCCGTTGGGCCAGGTGATCCTGTCCTCTACAATAACCGTCCTGTTGGAGCCGTCCATCCCTATCCTCCCTATGTGGGGGTTGTCACCCCAGTCTGACCAGTACAGGTACCTGGCAGGGGACACAGCTCAGTGTGAGGCTTCAGAACCACTCAGAACACCCAGGTGAGTGGTCATAACGTCACACTACATTCTCAGCAAAGTGAGGATCAATGAGTCTCTCTTGAAGTAAAATAATCAATGCTATAGTCAATATTTGAGCAGCATTCATCAAAGAGAAAATAAGAGAACATGAATACAATTCCTGCTTGTTATTTAGAGCTACGTTCGTACCCGTTTCGTACGTCGACTGCCACAGCGCGTGGTTCCCTCAGACCGGTGTTGACCAGGACTGTCCGGTAGGCCCCGTTCAGCTTAGACACCTCGATGGTGTCCCGCCCCTTGTCACACCAGTACAGGTTCCCTCCCACCCAATCAACAGCCAGACCATCAGGGTTGCTAAGAGATGTGCGGTGAAGGACCTGCCAAAGAGCCAATCGGAAATTACAGTTCAGTTCCCCACATTATGCAACTAAATGTAGGCTACCAATCCAGATGTATATTTCTAAGAGGTAAGAAGTAATGGAGCCACACTGACTTGTACGTCGCTGCCGTTGATGTGCATCCGTCGGATCATGCTGCCCTGAGTGGTCACGTCTGTCCAGTAGATCATCT
Organism: Oncorhynchus gorbuscha; assembly: GCF_021184085.1. Classification (NCBI taxonomy): domain Eukaryota; kingdom Metazoa; phylum Chordata; class Actinopteri; order Salmoniformes; family Salmonidae; genus Oncorhynchus; species Oncorhynchus gorbuscha. The sequence continues at coordinate 44,201,356 of NC_060190.1, read as the reverse complement.
GCTGTCTATAGTCAAAGTCCAGCGCCACCGCATTGTTCAGGCCCTAATACACACACACACACACAATGGGAGAGAAGTGATCAAACATAGCATGATGGTCAAAAGGAGCAATGTGCTATTTCCACCTGTTGTAGGTCTTTGAGGTGTTAAGGCTCCAGTTTCACCTGTTTGAGCAGGGTGTAGTTGGAACCATCAAGGTTGAGTTTCCTTAGGTAGTAACGGTTGGCAAAGATCAGGAAGGGCTCCTCCTCTGGACAAAAGAAGGATTTTTTGGGAAGAAAAGGTAATGAAGTTAAACTTTTCAGGCCGTCCTTAGTAAAGCTCTTACCGCCTCATACCCCCCTCCACCGCCTCATACCCCCCTCCACCGCCTCATACCCCCTCCACCGCCTCATAACCCCCTCATAACCCCCTCCACCGCCTCATAACCCCCTCCACCGCCTCATAACCCCCTCCACCAGCGCTTACCACCTCATAACCCCCCAACCCCTCCTACCCCCTCCCCAGCTCTTACCAGCTCCTACCCCCTCCACCAGCTCCACCTCACAACCCCCTCCACCCTCCTACCCCCCCACCAGCTCCTACCCCCTCCACCACAACCCCCTCCACCAGCGCTTCCACCACCACCTCCACCACAACCCCCTCCACCAGCGCTTACCACCTCACAACCCCCTCCACCAGCTCTTACCACCTCCACCACAACCCCGCTCCACCAGCGCTTACCACCTCACAACCCCGCTCCACCAGCGCTTACCACCTCACAACCCCGCTCCACCAGCGCTTACCACCTCACAACCCCGCTCCACCAGCGCTTACCACCTCACAACCCCGCTCCACCAGCGCTTACCACCTCACAACCCCCTCCACCAGCTCTTACCACCTCACAACCCCCTCCACCAGCTCTTACCACCTCATGCCCCCTCCACCAGCTCTTACCACCTCAACCCCCTCCACCAGCGTTTACCACCTCACAACCCCCCCACCAGTCTTTTACCACCTCACAATCCACCAGTGCTTACCCCTCACACCCCCCCACCAGCTCTTACCACCTCATACACCCCCCACCAGCTCTTACCCCTCCACCAGCTCTTACCACCTCATACCCCCCTCCACCAGATCTTACCACCTCATACCCCCTCCACCAGATCTTACCACCTCATACCCCCTCCACCAGATCTTACCACCTTACCCCCCCCCTCATACCCCCCCTCCACCAGCTCTTACCACCTCATACCCCCCCCTCCACCAGCTCTTACCAGAGGTGGACTTGCAGATAGTGGGGTCACTGGGGCTGAGCTGGAAGCCCTCCACACAGAGACAGTGGAAGGATCCGTGGGTGTTGATGCAGCGCTGGGTGCAGGGGTAGCTGGTCGTACACTCGTCTATGTCCACGCACGTCTTCCCATCATCCTTCAGACGGAAGCCAGGGTGGCATCTGCACTGCACGACCACACAGGAGAGGAGAGGTAAGGCTGTGTGTACTACTTCACAATGTTTAACCTTTCCCGACAAATAGTTGTTACGTACTTGACACTATAAAATGGCAATGACTACAGATGAACAGTCATCACCGTCAACTATTTATTTAGCAGAGTCTCTCCAGGTGTAGGCGCGTCCTTACCTTGAAGCCTATCTTGAGGTCCTCACAGAGCTGAGAGCAGCCGCTGAGCTTGCTGTTCAGACACTCATTGATGAAGCAGTTGAGCTCGTCAGTGCCGTCACCACAGTCATCGTTCCGGTCACACAGCAGCGTCTCGTTGACACAGTTCCCGTTGCCGCAAGCGTACACTGTGTCGTTACATTTCTTCTCTGTTTTGGGAAGAGGTGGAGGACAGATTGGAGGATGGTTCAGGAAGAGGAGAATAGAGAGTTAACATCTAAGGAAGAGGGGGCTTGGCTCACACATTGGCCTAAATCCAATATTGAAATTTAGCAGGGATTTAGTAAATCCCTTACAATTCCTTGCAAATAGTGGGCTGAGATGGAGATCTCTTAGGGCCCAGAGAAAATAGACAGTTAGCACCATCTGTGAGTGTGTGTCTAACCTGGGCCGTTGCAGTGGGGGTTCTTGGGGGCTTCATCAGAGCGGTCGTGACAGTCGAACTCTCCGTCACACTCCCAGGAGCTTTGGATGAGGCAGCGCCCGTTGGCACAGCGGAACTCATTGGATCCACACGTAGGGTACTCTAAAAGGAGAGACGAGTGATGGGTTGGTTGATTAATTGCATTTTTCTATACAGTTATGTCACTGGTAGGCCTATCATATACACTGTATATACAAAAGTATGTGGGCACCCCTTCAAATGAGTGGATTCGGCTATTTCAGCCACACCCGTTGCTGACAGGTGTATGAAACTGAGCAGACAGCCTTGCAATCTCCATAGACAAACATTGGCAACAGAATGGCCGTCCTGAAGAGCTCAGTGACTTTCAACGTGGCACCGTCATAGGAAGACACCTTTCCAACAAGTCAGTTTGTCAAATGTCTGTCCTACTAGATCTGTCCCCCAGTCAACTGAAAGTGCTGTTATTCTGAAGTGGAAACGTCTAGGAGCAACAACAGCTCAGCTGCGAAGCGGTAGGCCACACAAGTTCACAGAATGGAACCGCCGAGTGCTGAAGCACATAGCAAGTAAAAATCGTCTGTCCTCGGTTGCAACACTCACTACCAAGTTCCATTGAACTCTGGAGCAGTGAAAACGTGTTCTCTGCAGTGAGGAATCACGCTTCACCATCTGGCAAATCTGAGTTTGGCGGATGCCAGGAGAACTATACCTGCCCCAGTCTATAGTGCCAACTGTAAAGCATGGTGGAGGAGGAATAATTGTCTGGGACTGTTTTTCATGGTTCAGGCTAGGCCCCTTAGTTCCAGTGAAGGGAAAACTTAACGCTACAGTATACAATGACATTCTAGACGATTCTATGCTTCCAACTTTGCAGCAACAGTTTGTGGGAAGGTTCTTCCCTGTTTCAGCACGACAATGCCCCCCTGTACACAAAGCGAGGTCCATACATAAACGGTTTGTCGGGATCGGTGTGGAAGTACTTGAGCCCTGACCTCAACCCCATCAAACACTTTTGGGATGAATCGGTACGTCGACTGCGAGCCAGGCCTAATCGCCAAACGTCAGTGTCCAACCTCACCGCAACAATGTTCCAAAATCTAGTGGAAAGCCATCCCAGAAGAGTGGAGGCTGTTATAGCAGCAAAGGTGGGTCCAACTCCATATTAATGCCCATGATTTTGGAATGAGATGGTCGACGAGCAGGTGCCAGATACTTTTGGTCATGTAGTGCATCATGAAAACAGAATATTCATTCCAAATGTTTAAGGATTAACACAATGATACTATGATAGTGTGTGAGTGTAAGAGGGGGTACAACAGGGGACATCCACTCACCACACTCCAGGGACTCGTCAGAGCCGTCACTGCAGTCTTTGTCATGGTCACACACAAAGTGCTTGGGGATGCACTGTTTGTTCTGACACATGAACTCATTCTCATCACAGGTGTTGTTGAACACTGAGACACAGACGGACAGACATTAGTTCATCAATAAGCTACTGCATTATCAAAATAATCTGTATACCAGCAAGTAAGTATTTGATAATGATTGCACAAAAAAACTTAACATTGTTTGGGGTTAAGTAACATCTCCCATAATTCCATAGGTAAAGATGTATCCAGTCAATAGTCCTCCATCCTCCTCTGATCCACTACTCACCACATCCAGCCTTGACACTCTGATCCACTACTCACCACATCCAGCCTTGACACTCTGATCCACTACTCACCACATCCAGCCTTGACACTGATCCACTACTCACCACATCCAGCCTTGACACTGATCCACTACTCACCACATCCAGCCTTGACACTGATCCACTACTCACCACATCCAGCCTTGACACTGATCCACTACTCACCACATCCAGCCTTGACACTGATCCACTGATCCACTACTCACCACATCCAGCCTTGACACTGATCCACTACTCACCACATCCAGCCTTGACACTGATCCACATCCAGCCTTGACACTCTGATCCACATCCAGCCTTGACACTCTGATCCACATCCAGCCTTGACACTCTGATCCACATCCAGCCTTGACACTCTGATCCACATCCAGCCTTGACACTCTGATCCACATCCAGCCTTGACACTCTGATCCACTACTCACCACATCCAAGCCTTGACACTGATCCACTACTCACCACATCCAGCCTTGACACTGACCCACTACTCACCACATCCAGCCTTGACACTGATCCACTACTCACCACATCCAGCCTTGACACTCTGATCCACTACTCACCACATCCAGCCTTGACACTCTCATCCACTCCGTCAGGACAGTCCTTGTCCCCGTCACACTTCCAGTGCTGGGGGACACACACATGAGAGCCAGGACACTGGAAGGCATGTGGACTACACGTCTTATTCTCTGTCAGGAGAGGTGTGGGGAGGAGGGGAGACAGATATGGGGCAAGGGTATTACTCTTGGGTGCATTCGTTTTGAATTTGTCTAGTATTTCCAATTGAGTGACCTCCCTGTTAGAGATTGTGTGTGGCGTGAATCACACTCACTGCACTTGCTGCCCTCGTCAGTCCCATCACCACAGTCGTCAGCGCCGTCACACACCCAACGGTTGGGGATACAGCGGTGGTTGCCGCATTCAAACTGGCTGGCCGAGCAGAACTTATCTAAAGGAGAGAGAGAGACCAAAGAGGGTGGTGCAATGAAGAGAAAGAACATCTGTCAGAAATGTGTGGTGAAAGACTACAGTGATCAGCAGTCCAGTAAAAAGCCATCTGAACTGACCACAGTGCGTCTCGTCAGCTCCGTTCTCACAGTCGTTCTCCTTGTCGCAGGTCCAGCTCATAGGGATACAGCGACCACTAGGACACGCAAAGAATGAAGCAGGACACTTGGTCTTCCTCCGGTCTGCTCGACAAACAGATGGACAGATAGTGGTTCATCAAAACAAATGGTATTGGTCGCATACACATATGTAGCAGATGTGTAGCGAAATGCTTGTGTAATAACTCCAACAGTGCAGTAACATCTAACGATTCACAACAATAAACGCAAATGTAAAAGTAATTAAAGGAATATCTATAAATATTAGAATGAGCAATGTTGGAATCTTGAGTGTATATTACACTACCTTTCAAAAGTTTGGGGTCACTTAGAAGTGTCCGTTTTAGGTCCACTAAAATAATTTATCAGAAATAGGCCAGCATCCCGGGGTCGCCTCTTCACTGTTAACGTTGAGACTGGTGTTTTGCGGGTACTATTTAATGAAGCTGCCAGTTGAGGACGTATGAGGCGTCTGTTTCTTAAACTAGACACTAATGTCCTCTTATTCAGTTGTGCATTGGGATATCCCACTCCTCTTTCTATTCTGGTTAGAGCCAGTTTGCGCTGTTCTGTGAAGGGAGTAGTATACAGCATTGTACGAGATCTTCCGTTTCATGGCAATTTCTCTCATGGAATAGCCTTCATTTCTAACAACAAGAATAGACTGACAAGTTTCAGAAGAAAGTTCTTTGTTTCTGGCCATTTTGAGCCTGTAATCAAACCCACAAATGCTGATGCTCCAGACACTCAACTAGTCTAAAGAAGGGCAGTTTTATTGCTTCTTTAATGAGCACAACTGTTTTCAGCTGTGCTAACACAATTGCAAAAAAGGTTTTCTGATGATCAATTAGGCTTTTAAAATTATAAACTTGGATTAGCTAACACAACGTGCCATTGGAACACATGAGTGATGGTGGCTGATAATGGGCCTCTGTACGCCTATGTATATATTCCATTCAAAATCAGCCGTTTCCAGCTACAATAGTAATTTACAACATTAACAGTGTCTACACTGTATTTCATCTTGTGAAGATGCTGGAGGAAACAGGTACAAAAGTATCTATATCCACAGTAAAACAAGTCCTATATCGACATAACCTGAAAGGCCGCTCCGCTCAGTTCCAAAACTGCCATAAAAAAGCCAGACTACGGTTTGCAACTGCAAATGGGGACAGATAGTACTTTTTGGAGAAATGTCCTCTGGTCTGATGAAACAAAAATAGAACTGTTTGGCCATAATGACCATCGTTATGTTTGGAGGAAAAAGGGGGAGGCTTGCAAGCCGAAGAACACCATCCCAACCATGAAGCACGGGGGTGGCAGAATCATGTTGTGGGGGTGCTTTGCTGCAGGAGGGACTAGTGCACTTCACAAAATAGATGGCTTCATGTGGAGGAAAATTATGTGGATATAATGAAGAAATATCTCAATACATCAGTCAGGAAGTTAAAGCTTGGTCGCAAATGAGTCTTCCAAATGGACAATGACCCCAAGCATACTTCCAAAGTTTGTGGCAAAATGGCTTAAGGACAAAAATGTCAAGGTATTGGAGTGGCCATCACAAAGCCCTAACCTCAATCCTATAGAAAATTTGTGGGCAGAACTGACAAAGTGTGTGCGTGCAAGGAGGCCTACAAACCTGACTCAGCTACACCAGCTCTGTCAGGAGGAATGTGCCAAAATTCACCCAACTTATTGTGAGAAGCTCGTGGGAGGCTATCCGAAACGTTTGACCCAAGTTAAACAATTTAAAGGCAATGCTGCCAAATACTAATTGAGTGTATGTAAACGTGTGACCCACTGGAATTATGATACAGTAAACTATAAGTGAAAATATCTGTCTAAACAATTTTTGGAAAAATTACTTGTGTCATGCACAAAGTAGATGTCCTAACCAATTTGCCAAAAACTGTAGTTTGTTAACAACAAATTTGTGGAGTGGTCGAAAAACGAGTTTTAATGACTCCAACCGAAGTGCATGTAAACTTCTGACTTAAACTGTATATACAGCAATAGTTTAAAAGGGCCTTGACTAGAATACAGTATATACATATGAAATTAGTAAAACAGTATGTAAACATTATTAAAGTGATCAGTGATTTCATGTCTGTGTACATGGTGCGACAGCCTCTGAGGTTGAGTAACAGGGTAGTGGGCGGCTAGTGACAGTGACTAAGTAACAGGGTAGTGGGCGGCTAGTGACAGTGACTAAGTAACAGGGTAGTGGGCGGCTAGTGACAGTGACTAAGTAACAGGGTAGTGGGCGGCTAGTGACAGTGACTAAGTAACAGGGTAGTGGGCGGCTAGTGACAGTGACTAAGTAACAGGGTAGTGGGCGGCTAGTGACAGTGACTGAGTAACAGGGTAGTGGGCGGCTAGTGACAGTGACTAAGTACAGGGTAGTGGGCGGCTAGTGACAGTGACTAAGTACAGGGTAGTGGGCGGCTAGTGATGGCTATGTAACTGTCTGATGGCCTTGAGATAGCCGTTTTTCAGTCTCTTGGTCCCAGCTTTGATGCACCTGTACTGACCTCACCTTCTATAACATTATAGTAGGGTGGCACTAAATAGGGAAGTTTATGGAACGAGAGTAGCATGTTGATTAGCACGTTTGTTTTACGAGAATACTTATTTACTGACAAACAATTATACTTTTAATGACATTTCTAATCTTGCAGTTTTGTGATATCTTAGGTCCCTCTTTACTTTTCGTACTCATCTTGAATTTGGGAGAGTTTAATAGACTTGTGCCATGTGTTAATGAAATGTTGGTGTTTTAATGGGAACTCCGGGGGCTCAACTAGCAGCTGGTTGCCTTAAAGAGATCCGCTGAATCAGAGTCCACAAGGACAACAGTCTGAAAACATGTCAAATGTTGCAGCTTAGTGTGTGTGTGTGTGTGTGTGTGTGTGTGTGTGTGTGTATCTGTGTTTGGGCATGTGTGCTGTGTCTATGAGTGCACGTGCGTGCGCATGCGTGTTCACCTGGGCAGTTCCTCTCGTCGGAGTAGTCTCCACAGTCATTGGCTCCGTCACACACCCAGGAGGATGCGTAGCAGAGGCTGGTGAACTCACACTTCTGGAAGGTCACACCCTTCACCCCCAGCCGGAAGTAGCTGGAACAGTCAGTAGCTGGTGGACAAGGACAGGGGTTACACAGTGAGTATATATATTATAAAGTCAGTCTAAACTCATTTAGTTCATTAGCTTCAGCATCGTATCTAACTTTACTGACTTTATTGTCCCCATGGGGAAATGTTGATGCAGTGTCATGTACACATTTAAAAATGGCAAAAAAACTGACAATACAACTTTCATGACAGTTAGATACCAAAAAGGAGACTAGCCTGCTGGCCTTACTGGGTCGATAGGAACATCAGGCCAAACTATTTAGGAGCGATATCACGCCTGGCACAAATTCTTGTCTAGTTCGTTTTTTTCCTACCGAGGGGTGCCCTATACCTGCGCCCAGAGGGGAGTAGTTCAAAGGTTGGGTACAGGGGGTGGCTTGGGTCTAAAATGACTGTGACCCTTGGAGGGCCCTGACCTTAAAGATCTCATCCAGCTGTATAGTGACATTGTACATTATGACAGAGCAACTGGTCCAAATTTAAGTCTGGATTAGTGTTATGTCTGATGTTAGGTTTAGCTGAGTCTAGTCGAAAGATTAGTCTGTGTTCTTTCTTGAGTTGAGTCTAGTCAATCCTGAAGCCTGGGTTCGTTCGAGTTCAAACTAAACCTAACAAATCGATTTAACGAGCCTGGCGCCCAAGGTGACTCACAGCAGTTCATCTCGTCGCTGGCGTCCTCGCAGTCTACAATCTGGTTACACTTGCTGGAGTTGGTGGTGCAGCCACCGTCTCTGCACTGGAACGTCTCTGCCGTACACAAGGTGGCTGGAACACACACAGATCCACACATTACACTGGTGACAACCATAGAACATTTCCGTAGAACATCCACCCAGAATACCACCTAGTATATACTGCATGACATAGCTAGCCTGCTTACTGTTGCAGAAGAGTTCGTCTGAGTCGTCCCCACAATCGTCCTGTCCGTTACACCAGGAGCTGTGTCCCACACACCTGCCGTTCACACACCGCCTGTAGCCCTTCTTACACACCCGGTTGGCTGAAGACGTACAAAGGGCAAGGAGAAAATGACGTTAGAAGCATTCATCACATTATAGCTTATAGAGGTCGTGTAGAAGAAGGTGTCCGTCGGCCTCACTCACCGCAGTAGGACTGCTTCTCGTCGGACTTGTCCTTGCAGTGGGCCATGCCGTCACAGGTCAGAGTGTAGTTCACACAGTCTCCATTCCCACACTCAAACTCATCTACACTGCCGCACGTGGTGTTTAGGGCTGAGAGGGACAGAGAGGGGGAGGAGGGAGAGAGAGAGGAGGAAAGAGACACTTTACTTCATAATAAAAAAAACATGGTTTTAGTGCTGAACATTTAAAGTTCAGCCCCATTGGCTGTTCTTACATCATTAATGACATGATAAAATGCCCTCATCCACTCTCCCTCCCCATGTCCCCTAGCTCTCTCATTTCTCCATACCCTTCCCTATTCCCCCTTTCTCACCGATGCAGGTGTTGTCCTCCAGCAGTTTCCTTTCGCCATCGCCACGGCACGTACAGTTGACCCTGCCCTCGGAGGTCAGAAGACACAGGTCCTGACAACCTCCGTTGTTCACCCGACACAGAGAGAACTCGCCTACACAGAGAGAGGGTTTGAGCATGCACACACAGTGAGTGGTCAGAGACCACAACTCTCCATCTACTTGTGTCTAATATAAACTGACACAGTGTAAATGGGATTTGCAGCAATTACCACAGGTTTACTGTGTGTGTTGAGAGTGGGGAGGAGGTAAGCAACTGGGAAGTCAATAGTGGGTGTGTGTGGGGGGGGTTGAGAGAGACAGGGCCATTGATTTGAAGTGATAGAGGGAGATTGGAAACTCAGTGAGATGAACAAGTGTGAATTGAACTGGACGAGGTAGAGAGATGAGGAAATATGTGTTTCATGGGACTGTTGGAGCAGAAGATGGGGAGTGTGTGTGTGTGTGTGTGTGTGTCTACAGGGTGATAGATTGGGGCAGTGGAGTCTCAGGTGGTCTCATTCTCCAGGTGTATGGAGCTCCCCTCAGCTGTGTCACACTCTCTGATTACTTCTGGCACCTCATTAACTTTGGTGGCGCAGGTGTGTGTGTGTGTGTGTGTGTGTGTGTGTGTGTGTGTGTGTGTGTGTGCGTGCGCGCCAGAGGAGGCTGGTGGGAGGACCAATAGGAGGACAGTATCAAACATATGGAAACCATGTTTGACTCTGTTCCATTTATTCCAATCCAGCCAATACAATGAGCCCACCCTCCTATAGCTCCTTCCACCAGCCTCCTCTGATACGTGTACCACTCTGCTTGGCCACACCAACCCCCCACCCCTTTATCTGCCCTAATAAAAAAATATCCACCCAAACCCCACCCTCTTTTGTTGAGAACTCACAGCTATTAGTGTCGTTGGCCACAGCGACGATACCCATTGGCTGCTGGGGGATGTCGGCTCTGAGGAGTTTCATGTCTCCGCCCACGTACTTGTCGGCCCTGAGGACGGCCCTGCGGACCCAATCGGTCCAGAAGATGTAGTCTCCATACACCGCCAGGCCAAACGGATGGACTGGCTCATTCTTCAACACCACCTATAGGGGGCAGCAGAGATACACACAACAGTTTAACCATCAAGTGTGTTTCATGTGTGTGGGTGGGTTATTGCGTATACATCATCTGCGAGTGTGTGGGTGCCAGTGTTACTCACGTAGCGGCGGCTGCCATCGTACTCGCAACGTTCGATCTTGTCCAGGGTGGCGTCGGAGAAATAGAGTTTCTCAGCGCGGTGGTCTATGGCCAGGCCGTTGGGGGTGCGGATGTCACTGCCGATGATCACCAGTACATTGTTACCAGACAGGGTGGCACGCATGATACTGGGGGACTGTTCATTCCAGTTGGTCCAGAACATCAGGCTGGTGGGTGACAACACGAGGGAACTTACAGTATAGAAGGCAGATGTGTGTAAACGTTCTGATTCAAACAGCACAACTGGTTTGATGCTTCCCTTCCAACACCATGCAGGTTCCCGCATGAGACATATACCGTATACAGCATACTGAATATATTAGTTAGCTTTATGTCTCTTTGGATAAATTGATCTGCTAAATGACCAGAATATATTAAGATTCCAAAAGAAGTGCTGTAGGAGAGGCAGGTACATGGGCTAAACGCTATCCAAGGAGAAAATCTACTTACATCTATACTGTACTTCAATCTGTATTCATCCAATTAAAACACCTTATGACAAGGGTCAGAAACTTGGAACAGTGCGATTTATGACCCTTATGGTCCAAGAAACACTCACTCCTGACACTCGTCCAGTACAAAGGCCCGGGGGTGGTCGTCTCCAGACATGCTGACCACGGTGTCGCGGTCCCAGGCACCCCAGCGGCTCTGGTTGACCGTGTGGCGGGTGATAGTGGAGGTGGTATAGCTGGTCCAGTACAAAGTGTCCCAGCCACGGTGGTACGCCAGGCCCTCTACCGAACCCACATCTGACGAGGGGGAAAGAGGCAGAGGAGAGGCAAGGGGAGAGAGAGGAGGGAGAAAGAAGGAGGATGAGTGGAGAGAAGGGAGGGGGGGGGGGGCAGGAAGAAAAAACGGAAAGGAAAGAAAGACCGGGAGGGAGGAGAAGAGACAAATACCACGTCAATCCCAGTTGAGTGTTAAAAGGACATGACTCAGGTCTCTGGCAGTAGCACAGAGCTGGCAGGCAGAGTGGAGCTGGATGCCATAGCAGAGGAGGTCCAGAGACTACTCACAGGACACTACTCGGAGGACATGACAGGCCACTGGTAATGATCTAGAACCCTCTGTGATCTAAGGCTTTCATCCAACTAACAGCTCTCCAAAAGGTCACAACATAAATGGCTAACAGCTCGCAGCATATTTCCTTCCCATTGCTCTTTTTCATCGATAGTTGGGAATGTTCACAGCATTTTTGTGCTCCGCAGCCTTCTAATGAGTAACTGGCTGAGTTCAGCCCAGCTCAGCCCAGTTCAGACGAGAGGAGACTGGGGAGAGGAGAGCTGGCCAAGATGGAGGAACACACTGTACTCTGGTGGTGGAGAAACACACTCCCACAGTCACACACACCCTTAAAGTCTTCCAAGGACACTTTTGGGTTACGCACAGCACACCTACGGTCAACTAATTGTTCCAAAAGGCTAATAGTCACCTGCTTGTTATCCCAGTAGAAACAGAGGGACTGGAATGATTTAATAGGCATTCTTCTGAAGCGGTTATGACCTAATAAGTACATCACATGCCTGGCCAGTGTCTCTGGAAGGTTCAACACCAGGTGGGACACTTCACTTCACCTCCATCTTTCTATTTCATCACCACAGACATGAGTCACGGACTGGCTAGCAGGGTATTGTGAGAGATTCTGAATGAGACCGAGCTAAGGACCTAAGAGCTGGAGTGCGGAGAGCCCAGGTGTGCGACGTTAAAACAATTCCCTCTGGTTTTTCCACTCTCATAAATCAACGCGTTAAAAAAAATTGATGAAGTGCAACACTAAATCTGCTCCGTCAATTCCCTCTCTCTGTGCTTTTAATAAATCACAAATCGTCAGACTGCAAGGCTCTACACTTTCCTCTCCTCGTTTCCTCACACCTTTTAACGGTGGCTTCCCCATCGGTGTATCGCTGCTGTATAGAGGCCCGTCTCCGTCCTGTATAAGCTGACTGCAGCAGTTGAAGTTTACGAGCTTGTGGTAAACGTAGAGTTCACCCTCTTATCCTGAGCCACACACACACACACACACACACACACGGGTCATTTCATGTCACCCACCATCTCAGATGGTTCTGAAATGGTTTCTGTAGTTAGAAACGGATAAGATTAGCATTCCAGAAACATTACCTCGTTGTATATTGATTCTTCAACCTTTGGAATGTATTCCCTGTGAACCTGGTGATGGTCTATTCCCCTCTTCAGATAAATTAGCCATTGAAGTCGCTATACCATAAATGAGTGTGAAAATACCAAGTTCTACCGACTAGATGTCACTGTTCCTGCTACTGTCTTTGATCCATTATGTTGGTCTCTAGTGTTTATTAAAACGGCTCACAACATGTTCTTTACAACTTTGGGTAGAAAACCAATTGCTTTTTGTTCATTGAAATAAATTGTGAAGAAGCAATACTCCAAGCAGCAGCTCCATACTACTTTGTTGGGGTGGGATTGGCGTAGGTGGTCTGTGGGTGGCTACTGATAATTGTATTGTATTCCTCATGTCTTACTCATTGTTAGGAAGAATTATGGTCCAAATGGGATGTTAGATACTATATTTATTGAATATGATACAAATCCTATAAATTAAAAATGGCAAATATGGGTGCAAACTATTAGTTTAATTTCTCAGAGATCAAATTATATTTAAACAATGTTCCAGGAATGCTAACTCTTATCTGTTTTCTAACAATAGAAACAATTTCAGAACAATCTGAGATGGGTGTCGAAATCCTCTTGTGCTTTTTGAGGTGGAATGACACACGCATACTACACACACACACAGAGTTTTATGGCACTTATCTGGGTGTGATAACAGACCACAACACTCTAGCTGAGTGTTTGCTCTCAGGGCAAAGGTAAACAATTACCCTGATTTTTCAAGTTGTAATGTCACATGCACAAGTACAGAGTGTGGCTGTGTGTGTGTGTGTGTGTGTGTGTGTGTGTGTGTGTGTGTGTGTGTGTGTGTGTGTGTGTGTGTGTGTGTGTGTGTGTGTGTGTGTGTGTGTGTGTGTGTGTGTGTGTGTGTGTGTGTGTGTGTGTGTGTGTGTGTGTGTGTGTGTGTGTGTGTGTGTGTGTGTGTGTGTGTGTGTGTGTGTGTGTCAAACTCTGTGAAAGGCTTTGATTGTCCTGTACAGGTCCTCCCATTGACAAAAGACCAACCCATCTCTCTTGCGTTGGCACTGTCAAAGCCATACAGTACAGAGAAGTCCAGAGTCCACATGTTATTTACTGTGATTCACCTCTTTCTTCAAGCCCATACATATACCTGCCTCTACTACCGTACACCGCTTCTCTCCCTCTGTCTCTCCAGAGATTCCTTCCTGTGGGCTCTGAATAGGCAGACTGTCGATGACTTAGCAGTGGAAGACTGATTGAGGCGTCATGCAGAGGCTTTCTGATGTGAGCTGACCGGAGACAGAGTCATCCGGAGAGTTTAGACCCAGACGGCCACCACTGTCAGACAGACATAGCAGGAGTCCTGGGGAGAGACAGAGCCCGGCGGCTAGCTGGATGCTAAATCAATAGCATCGCAAACGTCAACAGAGGGGGGCTGATGTCTATGTTCGCTCCTTTCTTTGGAGGGACTAGGACAAAGGTAGAGCTGATTGGCAGGACGAGAAAGGATTGATTCAAATTGTGGGAGACCTCAATCACGTGACTGGTAACAGTCCCTCATCAGTAGTCTTTCAAAGGACCATTTTTGGAAAGGTAAACACTTCAGAAGAAAAAAGAACGACACACTTTTCTACTGTGAGTTTCTGGACTATGGAGAGGAAAATACTGAGCGAGACAAACCCATCGAATCCTAACTGACAGGAGGGCAACTTCAGAGTGGTTATGGTCAGAAGAATTCACTTTGAGAACCTATGTAATGTCAAATCTGCTGAATGTTCCCGTGGACGGCACACCTTAGTGTTATCGATTCTCCGTTTCAATAATAATTCCCACACGCTTTGTTATCAGTGGCTAGTTGATCAGTCATAAGCAGAAGCCTAGTTTTTACAGCAGGTAGATATCGACCCATGGGAGTGTCATCTTGCTGCTAGGATTTTGCTGCTATGATTTTTTCTCATCAGTCATCACTGCTTCACTGTATCAACTCTAGGCTCAGTGTAAGGACTAAGGAGTCGCCCCTTTAAGGCTGGTCTGTCTGTCCTCTCCATGGCGGATAATGGATCTGTGTGGAGGAACGACAGTGGTTCTGGTGATGAGGAGACTGGGGTCGGCAGTGTGGAGCTGGTCCTGGTTCTAGTGATGGATGTCCTGATCCTGGTGCTGGGTGTGACGGGGCACTCCCTGGTGATGGTCATCCTATGTGGTCGTCGAAGAAGGGCAGGTCCGGGGGGTCAACACAACCAGGGGAACCTAACAGGGACAGGGACAGACACCCTCCTGCTGGCCCTGAGTGCGGCCGACCTCCTCCTCCTCTCCATGCTGCCCTTCCACACCGTCGCCATAGCGATGCAGCACTGGCCCTTCGGGGACTTCCTGTGTCGGCTGGTGAGCTTCCTGGGTGCCGCCTGCTCCTCGGCTAGTGCCTTCACGCTGGCCGCCCTGGCCGTGACGCGATATCTGACCGTGGTGGAGCCAACCCAGGCCTACCGCCTTCTTACTCCTCGCCGCGTGGCACTGACCTCCGCTGCTCTCTGGCTTCCTGCTTGCGCCCTGGCTGCCCCACAGCTGGCCTTCCGCTCCGTGGGTGACCGACGCATCTCCCCCGATGGCCTGGCCTGCTTCAACTTCCTGTCGCACAATGGCCAGCTGGCCTATGGAGCCTGCCAATTCCTGCTGTCCTTCGCCCTACCACTGGGCGTCATCGCTGTGGCCTACAGCGGGATCTACTTGTTCCTGTGGCGGAGTTGTAGGGACAACAGAGCGCCCCAGGTGGAGCGATACCAACGGAAGGTGACCCAGACATCGGCCCTGCTGGTGCTGGCCTTTACCCTGTGCTGGTTGCCCTCCTATGTCCTGACCTTTGCCCTCCTGGGGGGAGGCAGCCATGGGGCCACAGGGTCATCACCGCGCTTCGGGCCCTTCAGTGTGTTCGCCCGCATCACGGCCACCTCCTCTACAGTGGCCAACCCCATCCTCTACGTCCTCATGTCCCAGAAGTTCAGACAGGACCTGCTGGAGCTGGTTGCCAGGGGTGGTGCCAGGGGTGGGGGTCAGTAACCGTGACAACAGACAACTATACAAGACTGGTGGACATGTCTCTAAATCTATAAGGTTAAACTGTGTGTCCATGACAAACTGGATGTGGGCTGAACATCTGTTGTCTGAGAGCTTGTGGGAAGTGTCATAATAACAACTCTACGGGACTAAACTACAAAATCATTTCTACCTAAATCTCACTGCTACTCCAGTACACAACTATCACACTAAGCTGTGGTACAAAGCTCGAGCTCCAAGGTTCAATTGAGGGACAGCACTTGAAGTAAAGAGCCTCCCCACTGTGAGACAACAGTCTAAAAGGAGGATCTGAACACTGAGAATCAAAGGCCTCTGTCTAGAGGGCCTCCTGGGACATGGCAAAGAACATAGACATCTGGGAGAAATACATTTATGCTTGCAAAAAAAACAAAACAAGAGAAATCTTTAAAGGATGTGAGCTCTTTTACACATTAATACCATTCTGTAGCGATTGTTGTTTCTTTCTGCGATGTTCTTCTGAGATAAAGAGAATGAAGGTCTAGCTGTGCCTCAATCTGGTTTATGTTGTTGTGTACAGTGTGTTCCCAAACTAAGGTAGATATGAAAGCTTTCAACTGTTTTCCAGACTCTCAGAAATAATAGTTGGCCACTAGGTTTTCCTGCCATGTTTCAGTTGGAGGTCGAAAACAAGTTTGGTTTTGAGCCCCGGCTGTTTGTTCCTGGAGAATGCTACCCATTGGGGGGTCTGTTGTATGTCACCACCAAATAGGATTTGTTCTTAGTGAAGGAGGGAGAGGAGGATGAAAGATGCTGCTTAACAGGAGAGAGAGCCATCTAACAGAGGAAAATGTTTTAGCACATTTCTCAAACTTCAGCCAAATAGCCTGATTAACTAGTGCTCACCTACGTTCACTTGGCCTTATCAATTGGCATTGACGACAGAGTAAATCAATGAATTACAGGTTATGAGGGAAAAGTTATGATTCGGGGGATGATAACAGATCAAATAACATTATTATTTTTTTTTTAAAAATTAAATGTTAATCACATACACAGATTACAGCAGGTATAAAAGGTGCAGCGAAATGCTTATTTTGATTGGATGAATAAGAGAGGAGAGAGAGGGTGAGTAACATACTTTCCACCAGTGTCTTGCGGTCAGAGCCATCATCATTGATCTGCTGGATGTTTCCAAAGTGGATGTCACTAAAGAAGATGCGATTGGCTCCTTTCCCTCCTCCTCCACGGTAGTCAAACGTCAGAGCTATAACGTTCTTCATGTGTTCAGGATCCTCAAACGGTTTTATAGGAGCGTTTAGGTTCTCTTCATCCGATAGGTGAACGCTCTTTAGAATGGTCCGTTCCGAGTAGAGTAGGTAGCCGTCGTAGTCACGGCAACCCCGTCCGTCCTCGGCCAACATGCCGTGAGCGCAGGCACATGTACGTTCTGCGTTGCCACGGAAAAGACACAGTTGCTGGCAGCCGCCGTTGTTATCCTTACACACATTTGTTCCTGTGTAGAGGGGAAACATATTTAATATTCACTGTAGATTAAAAATCCCTCTCAATAAAATAATAAGTCAAATATGAAACATTTGAAAAATATCACATTAAATGGTATTCTGAATAAAATCTTTAATGGGTTTGGGATTTTAAATAATTGTATTACCAAACTTTACATCATTATTGCCCCTATAATCATCTCCGAGTAGACTCTCTAAACGAACACATCCACACGCTGCCCACCTTGCTGCCTGGCCCGGTTGAACACTTTGATGTCTTTGAGCTGTACTCCGATGCCAGTGCGCAGAGGCACAGAGTCTGTAGCGTTGTCTTTGCTGCCCCTCTTTATGGAGCCATTGGCATGAGTCCTGATACAGCACAGACCGAGAGAGAGAGAGACATGACATCAGGGAGAGAGAGACAGACTAAGTAAAAGGAGTGAGGGAGACACCCTGGCTGAGAAGGAAGGTGAAAGATGAGTGAGAAAGACTGAGTGAATAAATTAGGTGACAGTAAATACATGCGGGAAAGAATGTCAGAAAGAGGGAACGAGACATGACATCAGTGCAGAAAGAGAAAGGGTGAGGGAGCCAACAGCTGAGATGCAAGGTGGCAGATTATGGTGAGAGGGAGTGAATTCATTCCAGACAATGAATAGGTGGAAGAGTGAATATCAGAGAGAGTGAGTGAGAGAGACAGACCTGTCACTCCAATAGATGTATTTCTCAAACACAGAGACAGAGAACATGTCCATGTTGTTGTTAGCCAGCACCACCTCTCTGTTCTCTCCGGTCTCCAGGTTGATACGCTCTATCTTGTCTGTACGAGCGTCACACCAGTACAGAAGACCCTCCTGCACACACATACCAGGACAGGGAGTTCAGTTTGGGTGTGTGGTGGTGGTTATTTGTCTGTGTGTCTGTGTGGGTGTTACACTGTACCCGGTAGTCTATGGAGATGCCATTAGGCCAGCTGATGCTGACGTTGACTAGTACAGCTCTCTGAGACCCGTCCAGACGAGACCTCTCGATCCGTGGGTACTGACCCCACTCTGTCCAGAACAGATACCTGTACACACACACACACACACACACACACACACACACACACACACACACACACACACACACACACACACACACACACACACACACACACACACACACACACACACACACACACACACACACACACACACACACACACACACACACACGAGGTCACTTTCCCCTTATTGAGCTGGCTAAAGTACTTGGAGTAACCCTGGATTGTAAACTGTCATGGTCAAAAACCATATTGATACGACAATAGCTAAGATGGGGAGAAGTCTGTCCATCATAAAGCGCTGCTCTGCCTTCTTAACAACAATATCAACCAGGCAGGTCCTACAGGCCCTAGTTCTGTCGTACCTGGACTACTGTTCAGTCGTGTGGTCAGGTGCCACAAAGAGGGACTTTACAATTGGCTCAGAACAGGGCAGCACGGCTGGCCCTTAAAAGTCCACAGGGACCTAAACATAATGATATGCATGTCAACCTCTCATGGCTCAATGTGGAGGAGAGATTGACATCACTACTTGTACTTGTGAGAGGTATTGACATGCTGAAGGCACCGAGCTGTCTGTTTAAACTACTAGCACACAGCTCAGACACTCATGCATACCCCCACAACACATGTTACCAGAGGTCTCTTCAAGTCCAGAACAGATTATGGGAGGCACACAGTACGACATAGAGCCATGACTACATGGAACTCTATTCCACATCAGGTAACACCTTATGGAACAGCAGGGACTGTGAAGAGACACACACATGGGTACAACCACAGGTGCTAGTACACGCACTCCACATACACCAACAATGTAATTCTGTTGTATGGTGGTATACTACTATGTGTATTGTAGATATGTAGTGGTGTAATAATGTTATGTTATGTTTTATCTTTTGCCTTAATGTGCTCCCCAGGATGAGCAGCTGCTGCCTTGGCAGTAGAGGTCAACCCCCCCCCCCCATCTCCCCCTGTGCTCACCCTTTTTCTGGGTGGACAGTGATGGCGCGGGGCTTGTCCAGGCCCTGGGAGATGACCACGTAGCGGAAGGAGCCGTTGAGTCTGGCCACCTCAATCACATCAAAGCCCTGGTCAGTCCAGTAGATGTTCCCTATGGAGGGACAGAGCACCAACAGCAATACAAAACCAGTCACATTTTTACGACAGTGTATTTTAAACAATCAACATGCTTCGCAGTACAACATTAATGGGATCAACCACAAGAGTCTAACTGATAAAGTAGTTCTGTGGAAGGTTACTGTATCTTTTGGGAGGAATAAAGTTCTATACATTCACTGTATATGACACCTAATACAACTAGGCAAATGGAGAATGCTGCCGTGTTGTTGTGTTGGTGTTGTAGTGTTAACAGGGTTTCCCAGGGTAACATCAGAGGGCTGATGGAATGCTGCAGTGTTCATTACTCATCCTGCAGTAAGGCGTCGCTCTGTACGCACCCATGTCATGTGACCTGGGCTATAGAGGCACCTATCTGGGCTATAGAGGCACCTATCTGGGCTATAGAGGCACCTATCTGGGCTATAGAGGCACCTATCTGGGCTTCTTCCCATCTCCTCGGTCTAACCCTCTTCCTCTTCCTTTGTTAGCTTCTCCCTCCCTCTGACTGTGCTTCTCTCCCTGGCCTTCTCCCTCCCTCACCTTGCAAAGGTGAAGATGTGATCAGAATGAGTCTCATCTCTGTTCTGTAAGGCTGTGAAGCGTGTCAGCCATTAGTCTTACAGATGCCGAATGTGTGTGTGTGAGAGTGTGTGTGTGTGAGAGTGTGTGCACAGTATGAGTTAGTATGCACGCGTCTGTACATGTGCGCGTATGAGTCTGCATGCATGTGTGTATATGTGTGAGCGTGCCTCACCAGCGATCCAGTCCACAGCGATGCCCTCCACTCTGCCGATGCCATTAGTGACCACATCTTCTCTCCAGGTCTGGTCTCTCTTAGCTCTGCTGATGGTGCTTAGGCCCATGTCCACCCAGTAGATCGTATCATTGTCTGGAGGGGAGAGGAGAGAACCATCAGTACAGAACAGCATATCTACTATACCCATTATACTCATTCATTAATGAGTGGCTAGATTCAGCATATTTTCATGACAAAATAGTTACCATTACTACCGATCTAAATAAAAAAACTAGATTTTGGTTTTGTATAGTGTTTGAAAACCCCTCCCTCCAAGGTGTGTGTATGTGTGCGTCCCTACCTGCATGGAAGTCAATTCCCACAGCCAGGGAGGTGCCCGACACTGGCACCAGAGCGTCTGACTTGTCCGAGGGATCCAGGGGAATGCCACGGATGCCCTCATGAACAGAGTAAAGCAGGAAGGAGCCCACTCCTGAGGCCGAGGGAAACATTACACAGAGTTTATCACTGGACACACTTAGAGGTCAGTGGCAGTACAAGACATGGAATCTTTCCAGATGAAAACAAATGAATGATTACGATATTATAAACTCCTCTCACTGTCAACTGTGTTAATTTTCAGCAAACGTAACGTGTAAATATTTCATGAACATAACAAGATTCAACAACAGACGAACTGAACAAGTTCCACAGACATGTGACTAACAGAAATGGAATAGTGTGTCCCTGAACAAAGGGGGGGTCAAAATCAAAAGTAACAGTCAGTATCAGGTGTGGCCACCAGCTGCATTAAGTACTGAAGTGCATCTTCTCATGGACTGAACCAGATTTGGAAGTTCTTGCTGTGAGATGTTACCCCACTCTTCCACCAAGGCACCTGCAAGTTCCTGGACATTTCTAGGAGGAACGGCCCTAGCCTTCACCCTCGATCCAACAGTTCCCAGACATGCTCAATGGGATTGAGATCCGGGCTCTTCACTGGCCATGGCAGAACACTGACATTCCTGTCGTGCAGAAAATCATGCACAGAACGAGCAGTCCGGCTGGTCGCATTGTCATACTGGAGGGTCATGTCAGGATGAGCCTGCAGGAAGGGTACCACATGAGGGAGGAGGATGTCTTCCCTGTAACGCACAGTGTTGAGATTGCCTGCAATGACAACAAGCTCAGTCCGATGATACTGTGACACACCACCCCAGACCATGACGGGCCCTCCACCTCGATCCCGCTCCAGAATACAGGCCTCGTAACGCTCATTCCTTCAACAATAAACGCGAATCCGACCCGTCTCCCTGTAGCGCTGTCTTAGGCATCTCACAGTACGGACATTGCAATTTGTTGCCCTGGCCACATCTGCAGTCCTCATGCCTCCTTGCAGCATGCCTAAGGCACGTTCACGCAGATGAGCAGGGACGCTGTGCATCTTTCTTTCTGTGTTTTTCAGAGTCAGTAGAAAGGCCTCTAGTGTCCTAAGTTTTCATAGCGGTGACCTTAATTGCCTACCGTCTGTAAGCTGTTAGTGTCTTAACGACCGTTCCACAGGTGCATGTTCATTAATTGTTTACGGTTCATTGAACAAGCATGGGAAACCGTGTTTAAACCCTTTACAATGAAGATCTGTGAAGTTATTTGGATTTTTACAAATTATCTTTGAAAGACAGGGTCCTGAAAAAGGGACATTTCTTTTTTTGCCCGAGTTTATTATATTAAATATAGCACATCCAAATGTAGCTTGTGTTTGTTTGACTAAAAAAAAACTGAGGTAACGTTTGGTTTCCATGACAGCAAGACCAGGCATCTATGACCTTTCAAAAGATCAGAATAAAGATCCAAACAAAATGTTCACGGTGTGCGTCTCACCCTCGCAGGACTGTTGTCCACTCCTGAGGCTGTATCCAGCGGTACACATGCAGGCTCGTGTGGTGGGGGAGGTGGGCAGGCACAGCTGGGAACAGTCTCCATTGCTATTACTGCACAGATTGGTGCCTGGAAACACAACACACAAAAACACTAACAAACACGCTGCAATAGATTAAAATGGTCATTTCTAATCTATAGCTACCATGCTGCCCAAACAATGTACACTCTCTCACACACACACAGACACACACAAACACCTTTCTGCACAGTCTCGTTGTAGATCTTCAAGTGCATCATAGCGGAGGTGCTGTTTCTCAGGACCTTCCAGTTCCCTCCGTCACGCTTGTCACAGGTTCCTATCTGGTCAGTCCCCTGGTCCGCCCACCATAGCTTCTCCCCTACACACAACAGCCAATCATAAAATGACATCATTTCATCTCTTCACACAAGTGGGCCAATCAAAATGACCCATCGTACTCATACTATGATCACTCAAAGAACCCGACGTTGAGACCTACTGTAGCTCCATTTCTGAGTACTCAAACTGTTCGGGACAGAAAGCTGAAGGCAGCTAGGAGGCAGAATGTACAGTCCTAGGGAGAGTGGAGCCAAGTTACATACCCATGATGGCCAGAGCTGTGGCCTTGGTCAGTTTGCCCTTGACCCCCTCCAGAACATCCAGACCCGAACCATCCAGCTTACAGCGGCTGATGGTGCTGTTCCCCGAGCTGACCCAGTACAACTGCTCTGTGTCAAAGTCTATGGACAGACCTGGAGACAGACAGGGAGAGGGAGGGAGGAACATTATGGATGTATCCCAAATTGCAATTTATTCCTTATATATAGTGCACTATTTTTTCCCCCTAGAGCCACTCACCCACTGGGCCTTTCTGATTGGTGAAGAGGACACTGCGGTTGCTGCCGTCTGTGTTTGCCATGCTGATGTTGTCTCCATCTGTCCAGTACAGCTTCCTGGAACACAGAATATCAATACATCATGCTACTGAAATCACTAGAAGTGACAGGACCTGCCATTCATTAGCCTGGATAGCGCCTAACAGTGTGTTACCATTAAAACTATTTGTAAAAACTATTTATTCTGTTTTCACACACAATTAGACAACCCCCATCACAACGCTCATACTTCTTTTTTTATAAGTGAGAAAGGGATCGTTTAAAACTAGCAAAACCATCAACAGCTACACACGTGGAGGTCCCATATGGACTATTTATCTAGTGAACATCTCCTTGACAGATGTAAATGTATGTAGTTATATATCTAGTATACAATCTATGTAAAAACGTGCCCTGTGTTTTAACAGCAGCATCTTTCATTGGGTATAAAGTACAGGAGCCATTTTTTATTGCATGGTAAAGGCTAGCTTAGAATACTGTGTGTGGATGTTGATTGGGTTAGGCCCAGCAGAAAACATGTCAGTGAGGATTGGCTAGTGTAGA
Organism: Oncorhynchus gorbuscha; assembly: GCF_021184085.1. Classification (NCBI taxonomy): domain Eukaryota; kingdom Metazoa; phylum Chordata; class Actinopteri; order Salmoniformes; family Salmonidae; genus Oncorhynchus; species Oncorhynchus gorbuscha. The sequence continues at coordinate 44,177,750 of NC_060190.1, read as the reverse complement.
GTCCTGCAGCAATTGAGATTCACTGCATTCAAATTGAAATGGCTTCTCCTTCTCTGAAATGCTCTCTCTCCCTCCCTCCCTCTCCCTGACAGAGGCATATGTAGGCTACACACAAAATTGGGCTGAAACAGACAAACTCATTAAAAAAAACACGTACAGAAACACATGCAATCAGAATTCACAAATGAATTGGCCCACATGGAAAACTAGAAACATCGAAACTGTAAAATGATGTGGTAACAGGATAAACAAGTATTTCCATGACAGAATGAAAAATACATTTTGGACTGACCAATGTAGACATTTTCAAATGTATCACATTTTGACTTGTAAGCTTTTGGGCATCAGAGCAATGTTGAGGGAATCCTATTTCAGTCAGAATAATATACTCATATGACAAGATATACAAAACCTTGCCGAGAGCCTATCCGACTGACAATCTCTTAGAAAAAATTAACTATTGGAACCAAGACTTAAAAATAACATATTGGCACAAGAGGAAGAGAGTTTTGGAAAATAACGAACAAAATTACAGTTGTACACTAAATCAAGTATAAACTAATGTATAGGATGTATGCTTCTACACCTGCATTGCTTGCTGTTTGGGGTTTTAGGCTGGGTTTCTGTACAGCACTTTGAGATATCAGCTGATGTACGAAGGGCTATATAAATACATTTGATTTGATTACACAAGAGACAACATTCACAAATTCTACAGCACAATGGCAGAGTTGTGTAAAACTAACAATGACTCAATAATTCATGCCTTCTGGGAGTGCTATGAAGTCAAAACGTTATGGGCGGAGTTAAAAAGTTAGTTGTCAGACGTTTTACAATGTAAATGTACTTTTAATTCGTCTAACTGCATATTTCAAGACATGGCATATGAGGAGATACCCAATGGGTTGGACAATATTATTTCCGTCACTTATTTTGAAGAAGCTATTACTTAAATACAGGAAGTCAAATGATACTCCAACTTTAAGAAAACGGAAGAATCAAATGATTTATAATTGTAATGTTTGGCAGCGAATACAGCATCGAGTCTTCTGGGTATGACCCTACAAGCTTGGCACACCTGTATTTGGGGACTTTCTCCAACTCGTCTCTGCAGATCCTTTCGATCTCTGTCAGGTTAGATGGGGAGTGTCGCTGCACAGCTATTTTCAGGTCTCTCCAGAGATGTTCGATCGGGTTCAAGTCCGGGCTCTGGCTGGGCCACTCAAGAACATTCAGAGACTTGACCTGAAGCCACTCCTGCGTTGTCTTGGCTGTGTGCTTAGGGTCATTGTCCTGTTGGAAGGTAAACCTTCACCCCAGTCTGAGGTCCTGAGCTTTCTGGAGCAGGTTTTCATCAACAATCTCTGTACTTTGCTCCGTTCATCTTTCCCTCAATCCTGACTAGTCTCCCAGTTCCTGCCACTGAAAAACATCCCCACAGACTGATGCTGCCACCACCATGATTCAGCATAGGGATGGTGCCAGGTTTCTCCAGATGTGACGCTTGGCATTAAGACCAAATAGTTCAATATTGGTTTCATCAGACCAGAGAATCTTGTTTGTGCCTTTAAGCAAACTCCAAGCGAAAAACGTAGTCTTTCCATTACCATAAAGGCCTGATTGGTGGAGTGCCTAAAATATGGTTGTTCTTCTGGAAAATTCTCCACAGAGGAGCTCTGTCAGAGTGACCATCAGGTTCTTGGTCACATCCTTGACCAAGGCCCTTCTCCCCCGATTGCTCAGTTTGGCCAGCTCTAGGAAAAGTCTTGGTGGTTCCAAACTTCTTCCATTTAATAATGATGAGGCCACGGTTCTTGGTGACCTTCAATGCTGCAGAAATGTTTTGGTACAATTCCCCAGATCTGTGCCTCAGCACAATCCTGTCACAGAGTTCTACAGACAATTCCTTCAACCTCATGGCTTGGTTTTCGCTCTGACATGCACGGTCAACTGTGGGACCTTAAATAGACAGATGTGTGCCTTTCCAAATCATGTCCAATCAATTGAATTTTCCACAGGTGGACTCCAGTGAAGTTGTAGAAACATCTCAAGGATGATCAATGGAAACAGGATGCACCCGAGCTCAATTTCAAGTCTCATAGTGAAGGGTCTGCATACTTAAGTAAATAAGGTATCAGTTTTAAATTTTTAATACATTTGCCAAAAAAACAATTCGAAAAACCTGTTTTCGCTTTGTCATTATGGGGTATTGTGATGAATTACATTTATTTAATCCATTTTAGAATAAGGCTGTGACGTAAAACAAATGTGGAAAAAGTCAAGGGGTCTAAATTGTTTTTTATTATTATTATTATTTTTTTTTAGGGGTAGATCAGCTTTAGTGTTGCAGATATTGTAGCTTCCATCAATGTTATAACAATATCAGTCAAATGTTGACACCTACTCATTCCAGGGTTTTTCTTTATTTGGACTATTTTCTACATTGTAGAATAATAGTGAAGACATCAACACTGAGATAACTCATATGGAATTATGTAGTAACCAAAACAATTGTTAAACAGATTCTTCAAAGTAGCCACCCTTTGCCTTGACAGCTTTGCACACTCTTGACATTCTCTCAACCAGCTTCATGAAGTAGTCACCTGGAATGCACTTCAAGAACAGCTCAAATAAGCAAAGAGAAATTACAGTCCATCATTCCTAAGACATGAAGGCCAGTCAATATTGAACATTTCAAGAACTTCAAACGTTTCTTCAAGTGTAGTGGCAAAAACCATCAAGCGCTATGATGAAACTGGCTCTCATGATGACCGCCACAGGAAAGGAAGACCCAGAGTTACCTCTGCTGCAGAGGATAAGTTCATTAGAGTTACCAGCCTCTGAAATTGCAGCCCAAATAAATGCTTCAGAATTCAAGTAACAGACATGTCCCAACATCAACTGTTCAGAGCAGTCTGCGTGAATCAGACGTTCATGGTCGAATTGCTGCAAAGAAACCACACCAATAAGAAGAAGAGACTTGCTTGGGCCAAGAAACAAACCATGGACATTAGACCGGTGGGAATCTGTCCTTTGGTCTGAAGAGTTCAAATTTCAGATTTTTGGTTGCACCGCATGATCTCCGCATGTATGGTTCCCACCGTGAAGCATGGAGGTGAAGGTGTGATGGTGCTTTGCTGACACTGTCTGTGATTTATTTAGAATTCAAGGCACACTTAACCAGCATGGCTACCACACCATTCTGCAGCGATACCCCATCCCATCTGGTTTGCTCTTAGTGGGACTATCATTTGTTTTTCAACAGGACAATGACCCAACACAGCCTGGAGGTGTGTATGGGCTATTTGACGAAGGAGAGTGATGGAGTGCTGCATCAGATGACCTGGCCTCCAATCACCCGACCTCAAACAAAGTGAAGGAAAAGCAGCCAACAAGTGCTCAGCATGCGGGAACTCCTTCAAGACTGTTCAAAAAGCATTCCAGGTGAAGCTGGTTGAGAGAATGCCAAAAGTGTGCAAAGCTGTCATCAAGGCTATTTGAAGAAACTCAAATAAAAAATATTTGATTTGTTTAACAGTTTTTTGCTTACTACATGATTCCATATGTGTTATTTCATAGTTTTGATGTCTTCACTATTATTCTACAATGTAGAAAATAGTAAAAAAATAAAAACCCTTGAGTTCATGTTCTAAAACTTTTGACCGGTAGGGTATACATTGTTTAATGTATTTTCCTTTTTTATATTCCCCTAACCCTACCACCCCTCCCTTAATTGGAGTAAATTAAATCGACAACAACACCTAGGCCTCTACTTCCAGCTTATACACTATATACATTTCACAAACACAGTATATTTTGTTTGTTTTTAGTCCCATGAGCCTTCAGCTACCTTCAACTCCTCCCATCCATATCGATGGAACAGTAGTGGAGAGGGTAGTAAGTTTTAAGTTACTCGGCGTACACAGACAAACTGAATTGGTCCACCCACACAGACAGCATCGTGAAGGCGCAGCAGTGCCTCTTCAACCTCAGGAGGCTGACGAAATTCGGCTTGTCACCAAAAGCACTCACAAACTTCTACAGATGCACAATCGAGAGCATCCTGTCGGGCTTTAACACCGCCTGGTACGGCAACTGCTCCGCCCACAACCGTAAGGCTCTCCAGAGGGTAGTGAGGTCTGCACAACGCATCACCGGGAGCAAACTACCTGCCCTCCAGGACACCTACACCACCCGATGTCACAGGAAGGCCATAAAGATCATCAAGGACAACAACCACCCGAGCCACTGCCTGTTCACCCTGCTATCATCCAGAAGGCAAGGTCAGTACAGGTGCATCAAAGCTGGGACCGAGAGACTGAAAAACAGCTTCTATCTCAAGGCCATCAGACTGTTAAACAGCCACCACTAACATTGAGTGGCCGCTGCCAACACACTGACACTGACTCAACTCCAGCCACTTTAATAATGGGAATTGATGGGAAATGTAAAATATATCACTAGCCACTTTAAACAATGCTACCTAATATAATGTTTACATACCCTACATTATTCATCTCATATGTATACGTATATACTGTACTCTATATCATCTACTGCATCTTTATGTAATACATGTATTACTAGCCACTTTGTTTACATACTCATCTCATATGTATATACTGCACTCAATACCATCTACTGTATCTTGCCTATGCCGCTCTGTACCATCACTCATTCATATATCCTTATGTACATATTCTTATCCCCTTACACTTGTGTCTATCAGGTAGTAGTTTTGGAATTGTTAGCTAGATTACTTGTTGGTTATTACTGCATTGTCGGAACTAGAAGCACAAGCATTTCGCTACACTCGCATTAACATCTGCTAACCATGTGTATGTGACAAATAACATTTGATTTGATTCTTTCTCTGAAGACCATCCAGTTTAGATTTTTATTTGCAATATATTTTTCACTGTGCTGTTCTGAACCTTTTACAGACACAGTATAATTTTACATGAGTTCTTGTTTGTCCCACCCTTCAGCTCCACTCAACCCCTCCCATCTGTTCGCCATATATTTTTCAAGTACGCTGTGATGTTTCACAAAGGTTCTGAACCTTTCTATTCTCATACTTCCTACAGAATGTTAATTAAAAAGAAACATTTTTGCTACGAGTATTATTATATTACTGATCGATTGACTATGACTTTTTACATCACAGCTCCAGGTAAATATTGTAATTCTTCAGACATTCCTGAACCTGCGACCAAAAACAAGCTTTGGACAGTACCAAAACAAATTATCTAATGATTGTCTCTTCGCAGCTAAATCTGCAGAGCTGGGATGGTTGTATCCCCCATATAACATTCTATTGGTTGCACAAATTTTGTATAATAATTTTAATTGAAAAACTCAGTTCTGAATCCAGTGTTGTTTTGTGTATCAGTTCATGTGCCATGGAATCGGTACATCAAAAATCTCCACCCACCTATATGGCACAGCTGTCAATTTTTTGGTCCTTAAATGAAACTGGTAGACTTATATTTATCACAATTTTCTTTAACCAATTTGAGTCTTCAATTCAGGGCCACTAGACAAGTTCCTTGCTTTTTCCCCCTTCCACTTGTGCGGTAATGCTGCAATTAGTTGGTTGTAACTTTGATTTGAGCAGACATTTCCATATATTTCTGTTAGCTGCATGTGTTACATAACTCCACCATATATATATATATATATTTTATTTTAGTATATTTGAGTTTAAACACAATATTCTTTGTAATATTTGTTCTGTCTTTTCTGGTGGATTAAACAAAAAATGGTCAGGGAGATGACCAAGAACCCAATGGTCACTCTGACAGAGCTCTAGAGTTCCTCTGTGGAGATAGTTGTCCTTCTGGAAGATTCTCCCATCTCTGCAGCACTCCACCAATCAGGTTTTTATAGTAGAGTGGCCAGAGGAAAGACACTCCTCGGGTAAAAAAGGCACATGACAGCCCACCTGGAGTTCGATTGAACTCTTTGGCCTTAATGCCAAGTGTCACGTCTGGAGGAAACCTGGCACCATCCCTACGGTGAAGCATAGTGGTGGCAGCATCATGCCGTTGGGATGTGTTTCAGCGGCAGGGACTGGGAGACTAGTCAGGATCGAGGGAAAGATGAACTGAGCAAAGTCCAGCGCGATCCTTGATAAAAACCTGCTCCAGAGTGCTCAGGGTCTCAGACTGGGGTGAAAGTTCACCTTCCAACAGGACAATGACCCTAAGCACACAGCCAAGACAGCACAGGAGTGGCTTCAGGACAAGTCTCTGAATGTCCTTGAGTGGCCCAGCCAGAGCCCGGACTTGAACCCGATCGAACATCTCTGTAGAGACCTGAATATAGCTGTGCAGCAACACTCCCCATCCAACCCGACAGAGCTTGAGAGGATCTACAAATAAGAATGGGAGAAATTCCCCAAATACAGGTGTGCCAAGCTTGTAGCGTCATACCCAGAAGACGCGAGGCTGTAATCACTGCCAAAGGATCTTCAACAAAGTACAAGGGTCTGAATACTTATGTTAATGTCATATTTCAGTTGTGTTTTATTTTAAATTTGCACAAATTTCGAAACCTGGTTTTGCTTTGTCATTATGGGGTATTGTGTGTAGATTCATTAGGGGGGAACTATTGAATCCATTTTAGAATAAGGCTGTAACGTAACAAAATGTGGAAAAAGTCAAATGGTCTGAATACTTTCCGAATGCACTGTATACAGTATATCAATTCCAGTTGTACTTTATCAAAACCTTTCGTCTATTTATGTTTCTGTTTATTGTAAAAAACAAGAAAAATGTATGCAATCAAAGACAGCACACACACACTTGGATGTGATGCCTGCCTAAAAGAAATATAGGGCGATTCATGTGCATTTGTGATTGCTTTAGCATGTGTGTCACTCTATTTCAATCAAGGAGGTACTTAAACCCCCCTCCACTTCCACCACACCCTGCATTTGTTTAGGTATCATGCGTTTGAATACAGTTCCTGCAAACAATTTAAACATCCCAGTCTCTCCCCTTATCCCCCCTTTCCCAGCCCCCTCCTCTCCTGGACTCATTATAGGCAGTGTGTGTGTGTGTGTGTGTGTGTGTGTGTGTGTGTGTGTGTGTGTGTGTGTGTGTGTGTGTGTGTGTGTGTGTGTGTGTGTGTGTGTGTGTGTGTGTGTGTGTGTGTGTGTGTGTGTGTGTGTGTGTGTGTGAAAGAGGAGACAGCTTCAGCATCTGCTTCTGGTTTTTCCCCCATGCCAGCAGCTAAGCCCAGATCGGAAACATTCCTCAGCTTAAGTAAGTCTCTCAGAAAACAGAGAAAGGACAAAAAAGGCAGAGGCATTCTCAAAGATAATATCCCCTCCGCATCCGCCCCACACATACTCACAAACACACTCAGACAAAGAAGAGCACTCTTACTCACACACACACTCAGAGATAAAAACACAAACAAGAAATGTCTGTTAGTGATCTTCGGAGCGGATGTATGCCTGCTGAGCTTTTGTCTCTTTAAAGACGAAAAGACAGAGAAAGAGAGAAAAACAGAAAATAAGTTTTAGGGGGAAGTAAATTAAAGCGAGAGAGCGAGAGCGAGCGAGTGAGAGAGAAAATTGAGACAGAGATCGGCCAGTGTGTGACAGTGTGTAAATAATGTATGGCTTTCAGCACAGAAGCCATCTGTTGAGAAAGAGGAAAGGGAGAGAGAGAGAGAGATAACAAGGGATAGATGAAAAGGGAGAGATGAGAGAGGAATTAGAGTCCCTTCTAGAGCGGGAGAGCTGGCTGCTCTTTGCTAGAGGTCAGCCATGATCTAAACTACCCTGCCTATCATGGCAGACTTCTAGCTGTGGGGAGCCTGCCTGACAGTCAGACGGTCTCTCTGTGTGTGTGTGTGTGTGTGTGTGTGTGTGTGTGTGTGTGTGTGTGTGTGTGTGTGTGTGTGTGTGTGTGTGTGTGTGTGTGTGTGTGTGTGTGTGTGTGTGTGTGTGTGTGGTGAAAGCAGTAGGGTGTCTGACAGCCATTTCTTAACGCTGCATTGATCTCAGTGAAACAGCTTTATCACATCGGTGTGTCTGTTCTACTTACCCCAGTATGGGGTGCAGCACCAGACAGTGAGGTTTATCCAGGCCCTGGATGACAGCGTTCTTAAATGATCCATCCAGTCTGGCCACATTGATCTGCTTCTTATTGGCATCATAGCTGGTCCAGAACAGGTTCCTAGACACCCAGTCTACTGCCAGACCATGGGCGTTGGGCAGGTCTAGGGAAAGACAAAGTTATCCAAGAGACGACGCAGAAATATCAGATGTTCATTAAATGACATGCGTTTCCCTACCCCGTATGAGGTCTTCGAACAAGGAGACCCACAAATATGTAGGTTTCTAATTTGAATTAACTACCGCTCAATGCTAAACTAATTAAATGACTTTGATTTTTGGACTCATTTGATTGACTCATTCTGTATAAACTAGCTGTTTGACTATTTCAACCAAAGCAGGGTAGATATTCCCACAGTAAATTCCCTACCAGCAGACACCACGGTCTCCACTCCGGTGCCGTTGATGAAGGCTCTCTTGATGGTCTGGGTTCGGACGTCTGACCAGTAGATCCGGTGCTCCACGGCGTCATAGTCCACCACGGTCACGTTGTCTATGTCTGGCACGGTGAAGGAGATGATGTAGTTATAGTAGGGGTTGTCTATGTCCACTCCCCTGATCTCTATCTGACGGGCATAGAGCAGGAACTGACGGGACTCTGGAGAGGGAGAGAAGGACATGACATATTAAGGAGGGAGGAGAGGGGAGTTCGGGAGGGTTGGGTTTGGGGAGTTATGGTGAGTGTGTACGGCTTCTATTCGATCGAACGGACATACAGCAGGGACTGACTGGAAGAAAAGGGGTTCAATTGTGATGGAGTGTGTGTGCGAGCACGTGTGCGTGTGCTAGAGAGTATGTGTGCGAAATGTCTTTGCCACTTAAGAGTCCACTTAATACAATCTGCCACAATAACAAGCAGTCAGGAGTGAGGCGTGCATGTTAACTGATTGGACTTGGCTCTTCTCAGCCTGTCTAGATCAGATAGCCCAGGCATGTGTGTATACTCTAGGTAGTGAATGAGGGAGAGTTGTGGCTGATGCCAGCTTTAAACAGTGGGCCTCTCCATTCCTTTACGCCACAGATAATAGAAACTGCTCCCTTGAATACGAAACACACGCATTCACAGACGCGCGCACACACACCCTTTCACTTTAGAGACAAGGCCTAAACCCCTCAAACTCGCTTGGCGTCACAAGTGACAGAATCCAGGAGATAATCCTGACTGTTTGTGGACTGTGACACAAAGCCAATCACAAAGCCAATCCCACTCATGAGGGATGTTTGTTCCCTCTAGACCCCCTGTGGTTAGAATAAACCTCTGTACGTGGGTACTGGAGAAGAGACCTGTCTCTGAATCATCACACACACACCATGAATCCCACTGTGTCATTCTCAGCAACTCCACCTCTCTGCCAAGCCAAGCACAGAGAAGGAGACAATCTGCCAGCTCAGGGGAGGAGGAAGAGTGGGGGGGGGAGACGTGTGTGTGTGTGTAGGAGCAGCGGTTTTGTTTGTCCACCTGTTCCAGGTGTTTGATTGATTGTATGTGTGTGTGTTTTAAGGTGTGTTTACCATAGCAAGCGTGTTTGTCGGCTCCCAGCTTCATGAGATGAGGGCAGGCACAGGAGAAGGTCTGGTTGTAGTTGATGAGACACAGGTGAGAACAGGGACCTGTGCCATTGTTAGCTGCACACGGATTAGGAGCTGTGGAGAAAAAGAGCGAGAGAGCGGGGATAGAGACAGTGGTAAAGAGAGAAATAGGTAGAGCGTAAGCACAAGGAAAATGGAGGGTGGTAGAGAAAGACATGAGAAGAGAAGGGGAGGGAGAGCGAATGAGAGGGGGGAAAGGAATTGGTAGAGAAGCGATAAGAGGGCAAAATGGAATGCGAGAGACGAGGAGAAAGAGAGAAGGAAAATGTGAGGAAAGGATAAGCGAGGGGACGAGAGAAGGAAAGGGAAGGAGGGAGGAAAATATCAATTACAATCATCCAGTATGTGCATATAAAACAGCTCTTACCACTCAGGCAGCAGGCCTATCTGTCTCATCCATAAATGGATGGTTTTCTGAGCATGGCCATTTTGAGGTGAGTGGTTGTGACAGGGGAGGCCAGATGCCACTACCCTCCTGAATGACACATGGACTTAGAGAAGCTGTCAATCAAAGTGGCCACTGACTCGGGACACAGTCAATTAAAAGTAGCTAACCTCTTTTAAACACAAAGTTTGTTAGCAGGTGTGTGTGTGTGTGTGTGTGTGTGTGTGTGTGTGTGTGTGTGTGTGTGTGTGTGTGTGTGTCTTACCTTGGGGCTGTCTGGAAGGATGGTAGACCTGCAGGTCAAAAGGTTGTGTGTTGGTTCTCTGGACCACGGTTACGTTGTTACCGGTCCACTTATTAGCCTTGGCCAGCGTGTTGGTCCTCCAGTCCGTCCAGTAAACCTCTCCTCCGTACATAGTGACTGCGAATGGGTGCGACAGGTATTCGTGTCCCCTCAGCACCTCGATCAGGCCGGAACCATCGTATTTGGCTGAGTAAATAGCATCAGACCTGGAGCATGGATGGAAGACAACACAATACAGTGACTTATGACAGCCTTTATATGCGTGTGTGTATATACACAGTATGTCCTCTCTCTGACCTGGCATCGATCCACAGGATGCGTAGCTCCAGGTAGTCTACAGTGAGTCCGTTGGGCCAGCCCCCATTTCCTGTCTCCTTATGGATGGTCCTCCTTCCCTCACCACTCATGGATGCTGCCTCGATCCTTGGCATACTAGCATCCCAGTCCGTCCAAAACAGAATCCTACAGAAATAGGGGGGGGACTTCAAATTCAACTATGTGGTCCAGTAAACCCAATAAAACAAAAACCAATGACTGAAATCAAGACTCAGTTTTAAGCAGTGTGTACACTCATTCCTAGCCTGGTCCCAGATGGGTTTGTGCTGCCTTTCCAACTCCTATGGTCATTGTCAACATAGGAGTTAGCAATTACAGCACCAACAGATCTGGGACCAGGCTAACCCATTCCCAGCAGTGTGCTGGTTCTCACCCGTAGCGGGGGTCCAGGGCGATGGCCCGGGGGTGCTCCACCTCCCCAGCCAGCAGAGTGGTCCTCATGGTTCCGTCCAGCTTGGCCACTTCTATCTGGTCCAGGTTACTCTCCACCCAGTAGATGTTCCCTGCTATCCAGTCCACCGCCAGACCCTCTGGAGTGGCCAGGCCATACTGGATCACCACGTCAAAACTAGTCAGAGCTGGAGCAGGGAGGGAGGGAGAGGTTGTGGTTCATTAGATTGTGAAGCTTTGCTGTGATCGTTTACCCTTTTCTGGAGGCCTATTCAATTTTTGTCATTAAAAAGTTGTCAAAGTGTCGTACCAGTACCATGAACATCAATCACACAGCGACAGTTTCTAATGCCAATGCGGCCCCAGCGTATCTAATAATGCCACCTACACAGCCGCGACTCTCCCTACGACTGACAGGATACATTCTACTCCTGTTCGAGCCTAAGCAAACAACATGACGTGAGGCGCCAGTGAAAATAAAAGAAGCGAGGAGAAGAAACCATTCTTTTCATCCCCCTCTCTCACCCATTCATTTTCCCATTACAGGTCCCTAATCAGAGAGAACGGCCTAATTATTAGTCATTATCCTGACTGGAGTAGACACACACACACACACACATGCTCATTATGCTTCCCACTGTAATGAATGGGCCTCTTCTGCTCTATAGATTGTCTTTGATTGATTGGTTTTTGCATTTTTGAAGGTAGCGGTTTAGTTTTGATTGATTGGCTTTGCCTATTTGGAAGGTGACAGTGTGGGTTTGATTGATTTGTTTTGTCTTTCGGCGTGGAGCTGGACCATCTGCTTTGTTATTTACCAGCTGTTTCCCTCAGCAGCTATAGGCCTGCACAGCACAGTACAAAACTACTATTCCCAGAATTCCCCACTGTGAAGGCAATTGGGAACTCATGGAAGTTGGGGTACTCCACTAAAGACAAAAGAAGTGTGCTGTTGGGTCTCAATGACTATACACAAACTAGGAGGTAAAGAGTGGAGAAATCCAAACCGTACCTTTCACTATAGTGAGTGTGCATGAATGTGATAGTGGACCTGAATGAGGACAGAGTCTGTATACATTATGCGTGTGTAGTAAAAAAAGACACTCACCTCCGTTCTCTGACAGTTTGCCGCGGTAGATCTTGTCCTCCACCACGTCGGTCCAGTAGAGAGCATTCTCGGCGAGGTGGAAGTCCAGGGCGATGGTGTTCCTCAGGCCAGGCACCAGCACGCTGAACTCTCCCTTGTTCAGGTCGATACGTCGGATCTCATGGCGGTTGGAGAAGATGATGAAGGGCTTGAAGGGATCTGAGGTGAAGACAGGAGATTACATAATCATTGTGATGTACTGGTGCCTGTTGGTGGCAGCGGTGGGATCCCTGCATCTATTTTGCACCCAGTGCATCTTGGGTAATGTTTAAGAACAAGCTGTAAATCGAGGAATGTTTCCTCCCAAGACTTGATTATAAGGGTGTTGGGTCCTGGTTTCAACTTATTCAAAGTAGAAATTAACAGCTTTAACAGTAAATGCCTTCCATTATTTCAGTTTGCCTGGTCATGACTAAAATCCAGTAACTAAACAATACTGTGGCTACCCATTAGTCGTTGGCTGTCAGGAACCTGAATACAACCATGGTAGTGTGACGCACACACAGTGCTATGTGGCTAAATGAAAGAGGAACGTAGTTAGGAACCCTGTCTAATCCCTGGTAATTAAAAGCCTGTATGTATTAAATGGAGGAGAGTTATCTCCGGACGACAGACCGTGTGATAAATGTGTGTGTGTGTGTGTGTGTGTGTGTGTGTGTGTGTGTGTGTGTGTGTGTGTGTGTGTGTGTGTGTGTGTGTGTGTGTGTGTGTGTGTGTGTGTGTAACTCAGACTGTCACTGTGGGTGCAGGGCTGACTTATATGCAGCTTTATTTGAGTCAGTGGCTAGTTTCTTTGAGGTTAGAGCCTTGAGTATGTATGTGGGTAACAGCGTTCTTCCTCCATTACATTGATTGAATTTTCCCGATCCCTTCCTCTTATTCTTGCTATATTTATCCCTCCTCCTTTTCCCCTGTACAAGTTCCAACTTTCCTCAATCTACCTCCTCTTCTTAGTTGTTAGTCTTCTACTCTACTCATCTCCTTATCCCCTTCTCTCTATCCAACTCTCACAGCTAGAAGCCCCCCCAACTATTCTCATGTCCCCGTTTCGATATTCTGCTCTCCCTCTCCTCCTTCTGTTCTTCAATCCCTTGCCTCCCCTCCGGCTCTCTTCTCATCCTCATGTGAACACCGCCTCCAGCCTCCTGCCTCCTCGCCTCTCCTCTCCCACCCTCTGTTTATTGTCCAGAGCGGTGGTATCAGCTCCCAGTCAGAGTTTGGTGGAACCACTGAAACCACCCAGCTTCCTGCCTCCAGCCTCCAGCCTCCTGCCTCCTCTCCTCTCCCACCCTCTGTTTATTGTCCAGAGCGGTGGTATCAGCTCCCAGTCAGAGTTTGGTGGAACCACTGAAACCACCCAGCTTCCTGCCAATACGCCTCATCCTTCCTCTTCTACTCAATCACCTCATTTGCTTTCTCTATCGCCTGAACAAAAACCACAATACTTCCTGGAAATGTACTATAGTTTCCTTTTCCTTCCCTTGCGGAGCCTAAACCCCAATCCCCTCTCTCACTTTGACTCTCCCCACATCCATCATGTTGACACACATCACCCTCTGTGCCAGTGTCTTTCATTCTCATAATCCTTAGAATCTCTCCGTTCTCTTCCATTTCACTCCAAACCACCATATCCCCCTCTTCTTCTCTCCTTCCCAGTTTCCCACCCTTTAACCTCCCCTGCTCTTCCATTCCATCTTTCTCTCCAAGCCTCCCATCACCCTCTACATCTCCTCCAACCCCACCCTCCTCACCAGTGCTCTTGCAGTTCTCCTGGTCAGGCTCCAGCTCCCAACCCTCGTAGCAGGAACACTTGACACTGAACTTGTCCTGCTCACAGCGCTGGCTACACTTGAGGTGTTTGGCGCAGAAACTCTGGATCTGACAGGTCTTGTTGTTGGAGTCCAGCTCCATGCCCAGGGGGCAGGAACACACCACGCCCTCCCCGGGGGCTACTGTACAGTTATGGCTGCAGTCGCCGTTATCCAGCGAGCACAGGTCTGCAGGGAAAGGGAGGGATGGGTGTTACGGGAGGAGGTGACACTGAACAAAAACAATGGGCCGACACTCTTCTAGAGCTCTCCCTCATGCGGAATACACAACAATGGCATAACAGGCATCATAAACAGTCACGACAGCTCAACTTGCAATATTCCCGGTTTTACTCTGGCACGTTGGTGTCAGCGGTGGGATCCCTGTCCTACCGCCCGGTGCTGGGTAATGCAGTCTTTGGTAGCAGCAGGTCTTACCACAGAGTTTCTCATCAGAGCCGTCGGGGCAGTCGTCTGTGCCGTCACACAGCTTCTCAGCGGGCAGACAGATGGTGGAGTCGTTGGCACACACATGGTGGGAGAGCTTACACACCAACGCCTCACAGTTGTCCTCGTCTGAGTTGTCCTCACAGTCACTGTCCCCGTCACACACCCAGGCCTTACTGATACAGCGGGCTAGGTCAGAGGGCAAAGGTCAGACATTACAGGCAGATACAGCTACAACCAAATGCAGTCCATCTCCCCCAGATAACTCTGAGCTACCCATTTCAATACTGTTACATTTAGGTTTTTCAACAGGCAAATCTTCCACTCCCCCCCCCCATTTCATTTAAACTCCCATAATTTCTTCCTTATTGCTGTGTCACAACCATCTCCATCCCCCCAGTCTCCGTACCAGAGTCTCTACAACCAAACTTGACGGCGGGGTCACACATGTGTGTGACGCCTTCGCAGTTCTTCTCATCGCTCAGGTCCATGCAGTCTGTGTCCCCGTCGCAGCGCCAGCGCATAGGGATGCACAGACCGTCCATACGACACTGGAACTCATCCGTGTGACATCCGCCAGGGGGGCGCGTGGCTGGGGAGGGAGAGTGATGGAAGAGAGAGAAACGAGGAGTATTATATCACTACCACAACACTCAAACAATTACAGAAATGGAAATGCATTAAAAACAGAGATATTTGGGCCTTTGAGTTTTTACAGAACCAGGTAAAACTCTGGGCCCTTGTTATAAGGGCGGCAGGGTAGCCTGGTGGTTAGAGCGTTAGACTAGTAACCGAAAGGTCGCAAGTTCGAATCCCCGAGCTGACAAGGTACAACAAATCTGTCGTTCCGCCCCTGAACAGGCAGTTTAACCCACTGTTCCCAGGCCGTCATTGAAAATAAGAATTAACTGACTTGCCTGGATGTCGAGTCATTCACTAGCTGTAAAGGTAGAATAAATAAAATAAGCAATGACTTTTCATCTGTGTTCATAATTTGTCACTGAGTAAATGCCAATGCTGGTGATTTTGAGAAAATGCTAATGCAACCACATTAGGACAGATATCGAGTCATTCACTACCCGTTTCTCCCACTGTGGGGCTCCAATGGGATACAAGGACACTCTCTATCCCAGGGGATGAGTTTGACCAGAACATCACGCATCAATGATGGACACTATTCACCGACTATTCACTCAATGGGTAATAAAAAGGGACTGGCAAAACCAACAGGCATTTGGCACAGACAAAGACACAGATGGCAAAATTTGGCTACGGTGTTGGCATGTGTGTGGACCTCACAGTGGGCAGAAGCTTGACAATGCCATCAGACAAAAGATGACGTGATTCATTCATACACACAATGCATCAAATCACATCATTAACAAAATGCTGACATTCACTAACGACCCGTCACGGCTAAATGAATGGAAACCAATGACCCAAAGACGCCCACGAGTCAAGGGTTGGCAGTGCCACAATGCCAGGGTGATGCAGCGCACTGAAGGGTACAGCTTTCACGCAGAGGCCATGCTCCAGTGGATTACCAATAGAGCCATCATTGGCATCGGTGATTACGGGTTGAATTGAAAGACTCGGACGTCAACGGTCAACGGCTGTCACAAGAGTTATGTGTCACGTCCAAGTGAAAAAAAGGACTGTAGGTTTCTTTTGGATAAATGGAAATAGTGTGCTCCAAAATGGCTGTGCAAGTGTGGAAGACCATGAGACTAAATCTGTGTAAGTATGTGTGTCAGGTTTCATTGTGCAGGTGTTTGTGTGAGCGTGTGTGTATGTGTGTAAAAGATCCTGAAGCATCCTGCCTGCCCTCCATTAAAACCTCAGGATTCTGCTTCCCCCTGGGCCTTGCGAGGGGAGCCAAAACCAGGCCAGCCCATTAGCCAGCACCACGGGGGGGGGGGTTACAGGCCACAGATAAATATAAGTTCATTCAAAATTCCCCTGATAGTATTTCATATTTAACTTGTCTGTTTCTCGTCTAAGACTGTGTTTCTTTTGGTTCAGATCCTACGCAACAAATGTAATAAAGTGCTTTGGAGTCGACCGCAGGACCGTTTCCTTTCAGGTGAGGCTTTCTACAATTCTCGACAAACTAAACAACACAGGACATAATTGGATGCAGTGTTTACAGTATAAATAGTGACTTTGTTTCCCACAATTCTTAATTGTATGTTCGAAGGAGATACTAGCAGGTTTATAAGCTAGAGGGAGAGATGGAGTAGTGTTTATGACATAATTGCATGTCTGTTGCACAACTAGGGACATGATGTAGTGATGTTTCACACAGTCAACAGCCACCTAGAAGCCTGTTGTAGATGAACCCTTTTTCATTTGGCTGGTCTATAGCACATACAGTAATATATGTGGCACCTGATTGGTGCGTTACATACAGTAGTTGACACACCCAGACAGCAATTGGTTGGTTACGGAGCCGACATGGAAGCAACACTCACAATGATTGGTGAGTTACGGAGTTCATACGAAGATTGGTGGGTTTTACGCTCTCACAGACAGCGATTGGTGGGCTACAGTGCCGACACTCACCCTGATTGGTGCAGTTGGCGTGAGTCTCGTCGCTGTAGTCTCCACAGTCGTTGTCCCCGTCGCAGGTCCAGTAGTCCGGGATGCAGCGGCCGCTGTTACACTTGAACTGGGCGCTGGAGCAGGAATGGCTGCAGCCCGCCTCGTCACTGTTGTCCCCACAATCATTATCTGCAAGGCAAACGCAGTCAAACCTCTACCTCGCACCGCTCATACACACAACATAGGCAGACTAGAGTGAAAGACAAAAACTACATCTCCCAGGTTATTGTTTATGTACCTGGTCATTTACATTAGTTATGAAGAACACTGTCAATGTCAGTTCTCTCGTCACTCAGACAATAGGTTTTAATCATAATGTAAACAGCCTTTACACAACTATTGTTCATAATGCAATTTCCATTCCATAAAATGCAGACTCGCACACAAAAACACTTAACTTTACATTTACAAATGAATTTCAACGTGAGGAAAAAAAGGAGAAGAGATAGAGGAAAATAATCACAGAAACTGCATAGATCAAACCATGCACCACGAGTGAATGTACCCAGCACTGATACATTGAGCTTGGCAGCAGAGGAGATGCTTCCCCACAGACCTCATCTAAGCACTTCTAACAGGGAGGTTTGTCTGGTAACTAAACCCTAATGGTGTCCACTGGCAGATCAATATAAAAAAGTAAGCTCACTATTGCCGATAGGGTTGAGGCCAATTGGACCTTGTTGTTTAATAATGATGACCCACCACCCCGAACAACAGATGTTCTCCAGCTTTGATTCTTGTCCATTCATTACGATTACAATGGAGAGCTCTTCCTCCTGCATTGAGTGAGTGAGTAGAAGCAGTAAGAGCCTCCATTATCGGTCTATTGAGATGAATAATGAACTACTGTTAAAAGGGTCAAGCTGCCGTTAGTAAGGAAAGCATCCCTGGTTCCCCCTACAGTAGCAGGTCTGCCCCTCCCTCTCCCTCCCCTCTGGGGCCCCCCTAGCGAGCGCTGGCTTTGGTGCATGTTGATCTATGCACTAACCGGTCGGGTTCGGACAATTCAACTCATCAGAGCCGTCCCCACAATCCTTTTCTGAAACAAAGAAATCAACGGAGACAGCGGAGTGGGCGGACGGCACGACAACAACACACATTGAACAACAACAACAACAACAACACAACGAGCCAATGACAATGAGAGAACAAACACACAAACACCCTTGCCAAATAGAGAGGAAAGCTGTAGTCAGACAGACATGTGGACATCAAATGACATGCGTAGCAACGAGTCAGTGATAAAGCTGGTGATGACTAGAGATGCACACGCAGTAGGAGAACGAGGAAGACGAAGGAGAGACTCACCATTGTCACAGCGCCAGTTGATGTTGATGCAGCGTCCGTTATTGCAGGTGAACTGGGTGAGAGGGAAACAGGTGGGGTAGGCTGGATGGAGAGAGAGAATGAGAGAGAGCAAATGGAAGACCGAGTGCTTCGTGTCATAAGAAAAAACAGTAACAGTAACTTACGACTTTACTAGCTATGACCATGATAGTTCCGGGCCGCACTACGAGCCTGGGTTTCAGTGATATGGGTATTGTGTTTAGTCTTTTCTGAGGAAGATTTATTTTCTGTGTGTTATAGCATAAGAGAAAGATAAGGGTCAAGGGTCAAAGTTGAGGCAGGTGAACTACCACATGACGCAGGCTCGTCAGAGCGGTCCCCACAGTCATCGTCCAGGTCACATGTCCAGGAGATGGGGATACAGCGACCGCTGGCACACGAGTACTGGTTGGGAGGGCAGGTGCGTGCTGAAATGGTAGGAGTGTGGGGGGGCATTGAGATTAATAAACAGTTATCCTTAGGAGAACGACTCCAATAGGATGTTATTAGATTGCCCTTTGAAATGTTACAACAGGAGTTGGATTCATGGGAAATGACAAATGACATTTTGAGGATCTCCAGAGCATTGTGTGGATTCAGTCCATGTACACTGGGCTAAGCTGAGGGAAAGGTCAGCCCTAAACAACCATTGTCTGAACGATGTGTACGACAGAGAAAGAGAGAAAGGAAAGAGACAGCAAAACAGAAAAATGAAGAGCTAGAAAGAGAGAAAATAATGTGTACAGAATATGTGTGTTACTCGTGTGTGTGTGTGTGTGTGTGTGTGTGTGTGTGTGTGTGTGTGTGTGTGTGTGTGTGTGTGTGTGTGTGTGTGTGTGTGTGTGTGTGTCCTACCAGAGCAGGTGGTGTTAGACTCATCCTCGTCATTGCCACAGTCGTTGTCTCCGTCACACAGCCAGCGCAGAGGGATACAGCGGTTGTTCTGACACTTAAACCTGTCGGTCGGACAGGTGTGCTGGTCTGGAGGAGAGGGAGGGAGGGAGGGAGGGATTGAAGAAGGTTAGAAGGGGGATAGCAGGGGTACAGAGTGTAAGAGAGCACAGACAGACACAGACTCTCTGGCTAGGCTACTGGAGCCTGTCTGCACTCTGACCACAGACAGACAGAGAGAGCTTTTCCAGACCCACCAACATTCCCACATTCCTTCACACACACGCACACACACACACTCTCCCGCAGGCATGTGCAAATACAAACTCCACATAAACACACAAAGTCTGTCGTTTCTCAATTCAGTCTGGCATCAAAAGACTGTCAAAATGAAATACTGAAAGGCCATCTGTCTCCAGCTGCACAGAGACCAAAGGAAAGGTAGCGGATCTAAAATCAGTGTATGTGTGTGTGTCCGTATGCACACTCACGGCAGAGCTCGGGGGCCTCGTCGCTGTTGTCCAGACAGTCATTGTCACCGTCACACTTCCATCGCTCCTGGATACAGCGGTTGTTCTTACAGGCAAACTCCCCTGGCTGACACTGAGGAGGAGGGATGTAGGTGGGGTTGACTGGAGGGAGAGGGGGGGAGAGAGGGACAGAGGAAGAGATAGACATGGAAAGAGAGAAGTTGAAAGTTTAAATAACACATTTCACCGAAAAAGTTTAATCAGTGGAGAGGGACAGTGAGATACTAGCTAATACACTGCAACCAACACCAATCACATCAGCAACCAACAACAAATACAAACCCTGTCAAAGCAGTGAGTAAACATGTGTGTGTGTGTGTGTGTGTGTGTGTGTGTGTGTGTGTGTGTGTGTGTGTGTGTGTGTCAAGCCTACTGTCAGACCCTAATCCACCCCCCTCTCCACACCCTTAAAATCTGTGCTGACTGCTCCATGCGTGAGAGGGATTTCTATTTGCATTCTTTACACATTTGTTCTTTCTTCCCCTCTCACAGACACATACACTGACAGTTCAACTTTGAAATAGAGTTTTATTCTAGGCTAATCTCTATAAACCCTGATGTCGGTAGCATGTGATAAAATTCCCTTCCATACGAGTTCACACACACACACACACACACACACACAGTGGGAATTTTGAATTGAGTGTAAACTCCTGGTCTCCTATAGGTGGCCCTTGCTCCCGGACCTCTCACCTTTACAGCTGGTGTTATCTTTGTCATCTAGTAGCTGGTCCTCTGCACAGGCACACTGTCTCCCATCAGGGATGGCCAGACACAGACTACTGCAGCCACCGTTATTCACACGACATGCATTAGAACCTGCACAGAGAGAGAGAGATGGGCGGGGGGGTTATAAACACACAGACTAGTGTCTGAATATAAGGGTTTGTGCATGCAATGTATGTGTATCAGAGATACAGTGCATTCGGAAAGTATTCAGACCCCTTGACTTTTTCCGCATTGCTTAAATCGTTTTCTCCCCATCAGTCTACACACAATACCCCATAATGACAAACCAAAAACAGGTTTTTAGACACTTTTTTTATAGAATATTAAAAGTACTCAGTACTTGTTGAAGCACCTTCGGCAGCGATTACAGCCTCAAGTCTTCTTGGTATGATGCTACAACCTTGGCACAACTGTATTTGGGGAGTTTCTCCCATTCTTCAGATCCTCTCACGCTCCGTCAGGTTGGATGGGGAGAGTCGCCGCACTGCTATTTTCAGGTTTCTCCTGAGATGCTCAATCGGGTTCACGTCCAGGATTTGGCAGGGCCACTCGAGGACATTCAGAGAATTGTCCCGAAG
Source organism: Oncorhynchus gorbuscha (assembly GCF_021184085.1). NCBI lineage: Eukaryota > Metazoa > Chordata > Actinopteri > Salmoniformes > Salmonidae > Oncorhynchus > Oncorhynchus gorbuscha. The sequence goes on along the minus strand of NC_060190.1, from coordinate 44,156,560 downwards.
CTCGGCTGTGTCCTTAGGGTCGTTGTCCTGTTGGAAGGTGAACCGTCACCCCAGTCTGAGGTCCTTAGCGGTCTGGAACAGGTTTTCATCAAGGATCTCTCTGTACTTTGCAATGTTCGTCTCCCAGTCCCTGCCACTGAAAAACATCCCTACAACATGATGCTGCCACCACCATGCTTCACCGTAGGGTTGGAGCCAGGTTTCTTCCACACGTGACACTTGGCTACAGAGATGGGAGAACCTTCCAGAAGGACAACCATCTCCACAGAGGAGATGTCAGAGTGATCATCAGGTCACCTCCCTAACGAAGGCCCTTCTCCCCCGATTGCTCAGTTTGGCTGAGCGGCCAGCTCTAGGAAAAGTCTTGGTTGTTCCAAAGTTCTTCCATTTAAGAATGATGGAGGCCACTGTTCTTGGGGACCTTCAATACTGAATAAATATTTTGGTACCCATCCCCAGATCTGTGCTTCAACACAATCCTGTCTCAGAGCACTACAGACAATTCCTTTGACCCCGTGGCTTGGTTTTTGCTCTGACATGCACTGTCAACTGTGGGATCTTATACAGTGGGGCAAAAAAAGTATTTAGTCAGCCACCAATTGTGCAAGTTCTCCCACTTAAAAAGATGAGGCCTGTAATTTTCATCATAGGTACACTTCAACTACGACAGACAAAATGAGAAGAAAAAAAATCCAGAAAATCACATTGTAGGATTTTAATGAATTTATTTGCAAATTATGGTGGAAAATAAGTATTTGGTCAATAACAAAAGTTTCTCAATACTTTGTTATATACCCTTTGTTGTAAATGACAGAGGTCAAACGTTTTCTGTAAGTCTTCACAAGGTTTTCACACACTGTTGCTGGTATTTTGGCCCATTCCTCCATGCAGATCTCCTCTAGAGCAGTGATGTTTTGGGGCCGTTGCTGGGCAACATGGACTTTCAACTCCCTCCAAAGATTTTCTATGGGGTTGAGCTCTGGAGACTGGCTAGGCCACTTCAGGACCTTGAAATGCTTCTTACGAAGCCACTCCTTCGTTGCCCGGGCGGTGTGTTTGGGATCATTGTCATGCTGAAAGACCCAGCCACGTTTCATCTTCAATGCCCTTGCTGATGGAAGGAGGTTTTCACTCAAAATCTCACGATACATGGCCCCATTCATTCTTTCCTTTACACGGATCACGGTCGTCCTGGTCCCTTTGCAGAAAAACAGCCCCAAAGCATGATGTTTCCACCCCCATGCTTCACAGTAGGTATGGTGTTCTTTGGATGCAACTCAGCATTCTTTGTCCTCCAAACACGACGAGTTGAGTTTTTACCAAAAAGTTATATTTTGGTTTCATCTGACCATATGACCTTCTCCCAATCTTCTTCTGGATCATCCAAATGCTCTCTAGCAAACTTCAGACGGACCTGGATATAGTAGTAGTGGCTGCTTAGTGGCTTAAGCAGGGGGACACGTCTGGCACTGCAGGCCTCTCATCTGCACAATTGGTGGCTGACTAAATACTTTTTTGCCCCACTGTATAGACAGGTGTGTCTTTTCAAATCATGTCCAATCAATTGAATTTACTACAGGTGTACTCCTATCAAGTTGTAGAAACATCTAAAGGATGACCAATGGAAACAGGATGCACCTGAGCTCAATTTCGAGCTTCAGAGCAAAGGGTTTGAATACTTATGAAAATAAGTTATATTTTTTATTATTATGTCTATAAAAATGTCTATAAACGTCTTCACTTTGTCATTATGGGGTATTGTGTGTCGATTGATAAGAAAAATAAATATTCAATCCATTTTAGAATGAGGCTGTAATGTAACAAAACGTGGAAAAAGTCAAGGGGTCTGAATACTTTCCGAATGCCCTGTATCTCAAGTTCCAATTCAGACCTAGTTGCAGATCTGTCATCTGATATGAGCACGGTAGCGATAATAAAAAGTGATGAGTGATTAGGTAGACAGATGGATGGGGTTGTGTCTGGGTGGACAGAGTGTAGTGTCCTGTACCTTGCTGCTGCTGGGCGTCATACATGCGGATCTCGAAGATGGGCGGCCGTTCGTTGCGGAGCAGGGTGACGGTCCTGGTGACCTGGTCCAGTTTGTAGATGCTGCCGCTGCGGTACTCGTTCCAGAACAGGAAGTGTTTGTAGTGACACAGGCCAAAGGCGTGGTTCAACTCCTGACCCTCGTATACCGTCTGATAGCAACAGCACAACACAAGGTCATATTCATTAGTGCACACCTTAGCAAAACATTTTGCAACTGAAACACAGGTATTGTCAATGTCTGACCTTGAGTTCGGTGTTGTTGAGGTGGTCATAATAGGATTAGGGTTGGGGTTAGGTTAAGCACTAGTAACCAGTCTGACTGACCTTGCGTTCAGTGTTGTTAATGTAGACCATCTCGATGCGGTCATAGTATGCGTCCACCCAGTACAGAATGCCCTGTGGGATGTCTAGACTCAGACCATTGGGCCACAAGACTGTCTTACTGGTCAGGAACACGTTCCTGTTAGAACCATCCATCCAGGCCCGCTCAATCTTCCCTCTTTTACTCTCCTTGGGATCTTCCTCCCAGTCAGTCCAGTACATCCACCTTGGAAGAGAGAGAGGAGGGGTGGGTGAGCAGGGTTTGTGTGTGTGTGTTTTGGTCTGCCCCAGCTGACATCTGATCGAGTAGCATTCTATAGGACGTCTCCTAACCACCCTCGTCCACCCCCACAGTGAAGGGTCCACTAGTCTGGCTGTCAATATACTGACTAATGACATTCTCTCCAGATTGGAGCTGTCTGTCAAAGCCCCTGATAGATGAACACCAAAGGACTATCGATCCAGCCAGCCGGCCACCACTATGACCAAGTCCAATATCGGCTGTTAAACAACTCATTATGTAACACCAGACTCTCCTCTCCTCATCACACTGTAGTATGAGTGACCATCTGACTCAATCAATTTCTCCCTCCCCCTCTCCCCCTTTTGAGACTCATCCCCTCTACCGGTCTCTACCTCATCTTTACCTCTCCTTCCCCCAGTCTTTCTATTCCTCCCTACTTCTACCTCGGGTTCGATCCATCTCACTCTCCTCTCGCTCCTCCACTCAGTCTCTCCTCGTCTCCCTCGTTCTCCCCTATTTCTCTCGCTCTCTCTGGCTGGCTGATTGATTACAGCTCTTAGTGGAGGTGAGCGCTTCTCCAGGAGAGTGTGTGGACGCACATCTCTCTGTCACGGCCAATCTGAAGTGCGTTTGTGTGTGTGTGTGTGTGTGTGTGTATTGCTCTAGGGAGCGGGCCAGGTGAGGGTACATCAATATGAAGAGTCACACACAGATTAAGACCGCTTGGAGAGAGAACCCCGGGTGCCCAGTACACTGTAGCCTAGTTGGTGGAGCATGGCTCTTGCGACCCCAGGGTAGTGGGTTTGATTCCAGGGACCACTCATAAGTAAATATATGCACACATGACTAAGTCGCTTTGGATAAAAGCGTCTGCTAAATATCATATTATAAACCGGGTAGTTTGTCTCCTGGATGCTGAGATATATCAGCCTTTTTAACTGGTCTAATGATGTTGGTAACCAGTTTATAATAGCAATAAGGCACCACTGGGGATTGTGGTATATGTCCTATCGCTTAATTATCACACACACACACGTTTGTTTTACTATCCTTGTGGGGACCCAACAAAATTATATTTTCCCTTAACCTAACTTTAACCCTAATTGTAACCATAACACCTATGCCTAGAAAGCCTTTTCCTTGGGTACCGGCGAAATGTCCCCACTTGTCCAAATTATCCTTGTTTTACACTTTAAAACATATTAAAACCACACACACACACAGAATTGCTTTGAAGCACCATGAGGGGACAATGGGGGCTTAGTGACAGGAGGCTATTATCGACAGATGACCATCTGCTCTTTTCTGACTCACACACATGTGCATGTACATTTTGTATGCACGTACACTAACACCAACACACACACACTAACCCACACCCCCCAGGGTCAACTTTCCAATCATCTCCCTGCCACATCACACACACATGGGAGAGGCTCATTAGAATATCAAAAGAATCTATTAAGAAGCAGAGGGAATGAAATACTCCCAACACACACACACTGAATTCAATTAAAACCTACCGCCTCCCACAAAACCACTTTTACCTAACCTCTCCCACACATCCAACCCACAAACTTTAAAGTTGCAGCTCAACAGTTTAAAGAACAATCTGAGACCACTATCTTTCCTTTCATCTTTCTCCCATCACCCCCCCCTCTCTGTCTCTTACCCGTGCAGGGGGTCCACTACGATGGCGCGGGGGTGGGTCATCTTGCCATCGATGAGAGTCTTGCGAGTCTGGGAAGCCTTCTCCAGCCTGGCCACACTGATGGTCTTCTTGGGCCCATCATCTGTCCAGTACAGGTTATCGGCCATCCAGTCCACCGCTATACCCTCGACTGTATGGATCCCTGGAACACAGAGGAATAGGTGGTGAGAGGCCAGTCACCCTAGTATACACAACAAAACTGGACAAACAGAGCTAAAAATGACCACCTCTACCCTCACAAGAGCACCTGACAAGGCGCTAGCATTATTTTGGAACCAAAATGGCCACTACTCCCCATTACTGTAATGATTCCCGAAAATGGCCAACATTACCGTACCTTCCTTCAGAATGGTGTCCCTTTCTGTACCGTCGATCTTCTGGCGGCCGATGAGGTAGCTGGTGGCGTCGGCGAAATATACGAAGTCACTCTCTGAGTGGAAGTCAAGGGCTCTGGGGTTCATCAGGTTCTCTATAGGGATCATGTACTCATCTGGGACCTTAGCATTCATGTCCATCCCTCTGATGACCCCTGGACGACCTTTACCGTACACCAGAAACAGCTCATGCTCCGGCTCTGAGAAACAGCATGGGAGATCGAGAGGACTTACTGGGTATGTATTCATAAATCTCAGAGTAAGAATGTTGATCTAGGATCAGCCATCCCACTGTCCATGTAATCTTATTCATTATGATCTAGAAGACAAAAACTGATCCTAGATCAGCACTTTGAGATGCTTTATGAATAGGGGCTTTTGACTGTAAACTTATTATAAACACATATCTAGTTAGCGTCTCTCTAGCAAGTCTGCCCAACCTGAGAGGTAGCGTCTAAAAAGGATTTCAAGTCACACAACAATGCTACGACAGACAGACATGGGACCAGGAGGAGGAGAGCATTGGTGAGGCCTTCGTTGTTTAATGAGATCCACATGATTCCAATCCCTTCCAATATTCCCGGCTTTCTTAAATCTTGTGACCGATTGCGCCTCAGAAAATAATTCCCAATTGAAATGCTGAAACTAAATTACACTGCCCAGTGTCATTTGCATGATTTAAAAACAGACAGAAACGGCGCAAGAGCAGCATAATCCCCTCAACCTAATGAGAATCGTAAGCGATTTTCAAATCATTCAAATTTACAAGCGGGAGTTCCGTATGGCGGACAGGAGAGGCTCCTGTTGAATCCATCTACCGTGGTGTGGTTATCAAGGCCACCAAAGGGTTATAGTCTAGAAACAGATCAATATGTGCTTGCTTTCATATCCTCACAGCATATTAATACATACCTTGCGGGCAAAGTGAATCGATCAGGGATGCGGTTGCAACTTACACGATGCGGCATACCAAAGTAGTCAATCGGAGAAAAGCCTGGTTAATACATGCACATTAGGGGTGTCCCAGACCGTAGCTCAGGGACATGCGGTTTTCCTGACTGAACCTTCACTGCCCTTGGAACAGGTTCAATCACAGAATCAATCTATGCCTCCGGTTTCAAGTTACAGTGGGACTTCAGTAATGCAGACATCGATTAGGGAGGTTGGCTGTCAATGCCAGGGGAGTCAGACGAGTTCTACTGCTCAGACATGAGATTTAGCTGCTCAAAGAGACCGCCGCAGAGGAGGAATGGATAGCCAGATTTGTGAAGGAGCTGATTGGAGGAGCTGAAAGTGGCTCGGCTGTGACGTCATCTGTGCCGTAGACTATCGTATGTAGGAATGGGTTGGCTGTGTTGTTCTATCTCAGAGCAGATATAATTCAGCATCTTAAAGTGGATTGGCTTGGGTTGTAAAAGTGCCTAACAGATAATAGGCTGTGCTATGGAGTATCTGAGAGGTGATTGGGCTGTGCTGTGGTGTACCTGAGACGGGATTGGCTGTGTGGTACTTACTCTTGCAGGACTTCCCGTCACTCCCCAGGCTGAAGCCGGAGCGACAGCGACAGGTGCGGGTCTTATGGCTGTTCCCCAGCAGACAAATATCAGAGCAGCCTCCTGCCTTCCCAAACTGGTCTGGCTCACATGCATGGCTACGCACTGGAGGAGAGGACTTGTTTTAGTATTCAAATTCATTTAAACTATACCACTGTCTGTGGGTTCAATATAGAATTGATTTGACAATATGCCCAGCATAAAATACAGAGCCCTATAACAGTTACCTGGGGGCTGGCGTCTCTGGTGGTAGACGTGCAGGGCCCCTCCCTTGTCGACGCGGGTCACCACCTGGTAGTCGGAGCTGTTGAAGCGGTTCACTCGGATCACACTGGTCTTAGGCTGCATGTTGGCGTTGTCCGAGTTCGTGGCATACAGGTAGTTCTCAAACACTGTCAGACCGTACAGGTGCTCAATCTGACAGAGGGAGGGGAGAGGGAGGGAGGGAGAGAGAGAATAGGGGAGGGAGAGAGAGAATAGGGGAGGGGAGAGAAAAAGAGGGGGAGGGAGAGAGAATGAGTGACGCAAAACCCCAAAAAGTTACAATCAATACAGCAATCCCCCTTCACACTCATTCACTCAGTATGTCCGAACCCAACCGCAAAGGTGCTTCAGAATTCTAAACATCACCCTTCGCATGACACAGGGCTCCATTTGATTCAATGCACTCCAGCACGCCTAAACAAACACACATTCATCCGTGAGAAGAAAGCCAGGCGTACTGTCCCAGTAAACAGCACTAACGTCACAACGACGTTGGAGGCCCATCAGTGTTTCAGATCAGAGCAACTAGCGTCCATTAAGATGAGGCAGGGCAGGGATAAACAGATGCTCTCTGCAACACAGCCCATACCACACCATCAATAACCATCCATGGACTTTAAACTGCTGCTGATGGCTATCTGGCACACACACACAAATGAAGGGGCTTTTGTGTGTGTGTGTGTGTGTGTGTGTGTGTGTGTGTGTGTGTGTGTGTGTGTGTGTGTGTGTGTGTGTGTGTGTGTGTGTGTGTGTGTGTGTGTGTGTACACATGCCTCTGCCCCCAGGCCCAGTGAGTAAATGAGGGCTATTACTTGTGCAGACAGAGACAGCTAGCGATAAAAGCCCTGCTAACAGGTTTAAAAGGCGCTTGGCCACGCCTGCCGCGGCACCGTCCAGAGCTCAGCCTTACCTCCTACTAATCAGCACTCTAATGAAAAGGCTACTGTCCACCCCCTGCTCTCTGGCCATAGCTCACCGGTCTACAAACTACTACAACCGCAGGGGAGAAAGGATCCTCACAGGAGAGAAAAACAAGGGAATCTCTACATAGATTTACACACAAAAAGGGGGGCACTTGGTTTTAGTGCCAAGTATTTCCATTTAAGATTGAACTGCTTGGAAAACTATGAATGTAAAGTTCACAGCTCCTTACGCTACATAAAGATGTCCATCTGCTCTACACAACATTAACAATCTGCAACATTCCACAATGTTAAACCCACTTAACTGATCCCTTCCAGAACTCTGAAGTATGCTAGCTTCCAGACAAGTCTCAGGTTGATGAGCTCACAAGCAGGCCCTGAATGATCGTGTGTCTGTTCTGGCCCTCGATGTCCTTGTGTGTGCTCGTGTGCGTGTCCTCACCAGCAGGCCCTGTATGATGGTGTGTCTGTTCTTTCCTTCGTAGTCCACCACCTCTATGTAGTCCAGGTATGCGTCGGCCCAGTAGACCAGCCTGCTGACCAGGTCCAGGGTGATACCGTGGGGGAACACAATCTTACTGTCCACCAGCTTAGTCCGGTTCTGACCATCCATGTCACAACGTTCCACCTTGGGGATCTGCCCGTAGTCTGTGAAGAACACTTTACTGTGGAAGAAGAATAGGGGAGGGAGTTGATTATAGACAAGAATTCTAGATTCTATTTTATTCCAAACATATTTTAGCAGGTAAGTTAACTGAGCATGAGGATGTTTTCATTTACAGCAACAACCAAGGGAAGAGCTGCGGGAGAGGAGAGACAGCTGCTTGACAGTGATTGGTTGATTGGTGAATTGATAAATGTAGGGGAAACTTGGCTCTGTAGTTGAATACCCCTTATTACCTTCATTAGGTTATATATGGAGGACTATTTGAGTGTGATAACAAACAGTTTGTCCAACAACAACCTAGGGAGACCTCCTGGGCCTAACTCGAAGATTTGATATTCTATTATGTCTTTCTCCTTAAAAAGCTTGTTTACCGTGCCTCTCACTGGTTCCTAAACAGGAGGAAACTGTCTTGGACATGCTCTCGGAAAGGCCCCGGTGTACAACTGAGCAAGAGGACAAGTACATTAGAGGTTCTAGTTTGAGAAACGGATGCCTCAAGTCCTCAACTGGCAGCTTCATTAAATAGTACCCACAAAAGACCAGTCTCATTGTCAACAGCGAAGAGGCGACTCCAGGATGCTGGCCTTCTAGGCAGAGTTGCAAAGTAAAAGCCATATGTCAGACTGGCCAATAAATATAAATTATTAAGATGGGCAAAAGAACACAGACATTGGACAGAGGAACTCTGCCTAGAAGGCCAGAATCCCGGAGTGCCTCTTCACTGTTTAAGTTGAGACTAGTACACAGCGTTGTACGAGATCTTCAGTTTCATGCCAATTTCTCGCATGGCCTTCATTTCTCAGAACAAAAATAGATCGACGAGTTTCAGAAGTTCTTTGTTTCTGGCCATTTTGAGCCTGTAATCGAACCCACAAATGCTAATGCTCCAGATACTCAACTAGTCCAAAGGCGGCCAGTTTTATTGCTTCTTTAATGAGAACAATAGTATTCAGCTATGCTAACATAATTGCAAAAGGGTTTTCTCATGATCAATTAGCCTTTTAAAATGATAAACTTGGATTAGCGAACAACGTGCCATTGGAAAACAGGAGTGATGGTTGCTAATAATGGGCCTCTGTACACCTATGTAGATATTCCATTTTTTTTAATTGCCGTTTCCAGCTACAATAGTCATTTACAACAACGTCTACACCGTATTTCTGATAGATTGTTATTTTAAAGCTTGTGGAAGGCTACCAGAGACATTTGACCCAAGTTAAACAGTTTAAAGGCAAAGCAGTCACACACACACACACACACAAATATTATATAATCTCTAAATTACAGCCAAGAATATTACTCTCATCCTCTTATAGCAGCTGGACAACATCAGGCAGGGGAAGTAAATGTACCAGAGTATATTACTGCACAGACAATTATAGCACTGGGAATTGGTTGGAATGAAAAACAAATACTTGCACATGCGCGCACATACACACACAGAGATACACAGAGATACGCACACACACAGAGATACGCACAGAGATACACACACACACAGAGATACGCACAGAGATACACACACACACAGAGATACGCACAGAGATACACACACACACAGAGATACGCACAGAGATACACACACACACAGAGATACGCACAGAGATACACACACACACAGAGATACGCACACACACAGAGATACGCACACGCACAGAGATACGCACACACACAGAGATACGCACACACACAGAGATACGCACACACACAGAGATACGCACGCACACACACAGAGATACGCACGCACACACACAGAGATACGCACGCACACACACAGAGATACGCACGCACACACACAGAGATACGCACGCACACACACAGAGATACGCACGCACACACGCAGAGATACGCACGCACACACGCAGAGATACGCACGCACACACGCAGAGATACGCACGCACACACACAGAGATACGCACGCACACACACAGAGATACGCACGCACACACACAGAGATACGCACGCACACACACAGAGATACGCACGCACACACACAGAGATACGCACGCACACACACAGAGATACGCACGCACACACACAGAGATACGCACGCACACACACAGAGATACGCACGCACACACACAGAGATACGCACGCACACACACAGAGATACGCACGCACACACACAGAGATACGCACGCACACACACAGAGATACGCACGCACGCACACACAGAGATACGCACGCACGCACACGCAGAGATACGCACACGCAGAGATACGCACACGCAGAGATACGCACACGCAGAGATACGCACACGCAGAGATACGCACACGCAGAGATACGCACACGCAGAGATACGCACACGCAGAGATACGCACACGCAGAGATACGCACACGCAGAGATACGCACACGCAGAGATACGCACACGCAGAGATACGCACACGCAGAGATACGCACACGCAGAGATACGCACACGCAGAGATACGCACACGCAGAGATACGCACACGCAGAGATACGCACACGCAGAGATACGCACACGCAGAGATACGCACACGCAGAGATACGCACACGCAGAGATACGCACACGCAGAGATACGCACACGCAGAGATACGCACACGCAGAGATACGCACACGCAGAGATACGCACACGCAGAGATACGCACACGCAGAGATACGCACACGCAGAGATACGCACACACACAGAGATACGCACACACACAGAGATACGCACGCACACACACAGAGATACGCACGCACACACACAGAGATACGCACGCACACACACAGAGATACGCACGCACACACACAGAGATACGCACGCACACACACAGAGATACGCACGCACACACACAGAGATACGCACGCACACACACAGAGATACGCACGCACACACACAGAGATACGCACGCACACACACAGAGATACGCACGCACACACACAGAGATACGCACGCACACACAGAGATACGCACGCACACACAGAGATACGCACGCACACACACAGAGATACGCACGCACACACACAGAGATACGCACGCACACACACAGAGATACGCACGCACACACACAGAGATACGCACACACACAGAGATACGCACGCACACACACAGAGATACGCACGCACACACACAGAGATACGCACGCACACACACAGAGATACGCACGCACACACACAGAGATACGCACGCACACACAGAGATACGCACGCACACGCAGAGATACGCACGCACACGCAGAGATACGCACGCACACGCAGAGATACGCACGCACACGCAGAGATACGCACGCACACGCAGAGATACGCACGCACACGCAGAGATACGCACGCACACGCAGAGATACGCACGCGCAGAGATACGCACACGCAGAGATACGCACACGCAGAGATACGCACACGCAGAGATACGCACACGCAGAGATACGCACACGCAGAGATACGCACACGCAGAGATACGCACACGCAGAGATACGCACACGCAGAGATACGCACACGCAGAGATACGCACACGCAGAGATACGCACACGCAGAGATACGCACACGCAGAGATACGCACACGCAGAGATACGCACACGCAGAGATACGCACACGCAGAGATACGCACACGCAGAGATACGCACACGCAGAGATACGCACACGCAGAGATACGCACACGCAGAGATACGCACACGCAGAGATACGCACACACGCACACACGCAGAGATACGCACACACGCACACACGCAGAGATACGCACACACGCACACACACAGAGATACGCACACACACAGAGATACGCACACACGCACACACACAGAGATACGCACACACGCACACACACAGAGATACGCACACACGCACACACACAGAGATACGCACACACGCACACACACAGAGATACGCACACACACAGAGATACGCACACACACAGAGATACGCACACACACAGAGATACGCACACACACAGAGATACGCACACACACAGAGATACGCACACACAGAGATACGCACACACAGAGATACGCACACACACAGAGATACGCACACACACAGAGATACGCACACACGCACACACGCAGAGATACGCACACACGCACAGATACGCACACACGCACACACGCAGAGATACGCACACACGCACACACGCACACACGCAGAGATACGCACACACGCACACACACAGAGATACGCACACACGCACACACACAGAGATACGCACACACGCACAGAGATACGCACACACGCACAGAGATACGCACACACGCACAGAGATACGCACACACGCACACACACAGAGATACGCACACACACACAGAGATACGCACACACGCACAGAGATACGCACACACGCACAGAGATACGCACACACGCACAGAGATACGCACACACGCACAGAGATACGCACACACACACAGAGATACGCACACACACACAGAGATACGCACACACACACAGAGATACGCACACACACACAGAGATACGCACACACACACAGAGATACGCACACACACACAGAGATACGCACACACACACAGAGATACGCACACACACAGAGATACGCACACACACAGAGATACGCACACACACACACACACACAAAACAACCCCTTTTGGAATTGAGTTCCGAGACCCGTCATAAACAGCAGGGCTGAAATAAAAACATGACTATAGAAAAACAGTGAAAAGGCAGGATTTGGGAGCGCTCAGGGGCTCAGGGCTGAACAACAAAAATGAAACATCTGCACTAAATTACTGCTCCCCCAAAACTTCCAGTCAGAGAGGGGAATGGAACACTTCCAAGTGTTTCGGAAAACTGAAACCCCTTCAACCCTCCACCCACCCCTCAACCCCAGCCCATTGTTTTGGGTTGTGTAACAACGACAGACCACGGTGGCCCAAATACTGGGCCTCTCATGGGACTGTTATGGTGTGTTAAAGCACACATGCTCTGGGACATTGGCCTGTTCCCATGGGAAAAAGGAGGGAGGACAGACTGCAGTGTGACATTCGCTGTCTCACTGCGTACATGCAAAGACATGCCCATCCAACCTTGACCAACAAATGGGGGCATTGAATAGGGTTAGATGAGTGTGAATGTGTGTACATGTAAAATGATTTTGCAGGTGTGTACATCTATTCAATTCAAATGACCTTCATTTCCTTAAAGGGAACTTCATGTGTGGTAATTAGAGGTCGAACGATTATAATTTTTCAACGCCGATACCGATAACAATTATTGGAGGACCAAAAAAAGCCGATACTGATTAATAAGGATGATTTTTTTATTTTTTATAATGACAATTATAACAATACTGAATTAACACTTATTTTAACTTAATAAAATACATAATAAAATTGATTTAGCCTCAAATAAATAATGGAACGTGTTCAATTTGGTTTAAATAATGCAAAAACAAAGTGCTGGAGAAGAAAGTAAAAGTGCAATATGTTCCATGTAAGAAAGCTAACGTTTCAGTTCTTTGTTCAGAACATGAGAACATTTGAAAGCTGATGGTTCCTTTTAACACGAAATGTCAATATTCGAAGGTTTTAGGTTGTAGTTATTATAGTATTTATAAGACTATTTTTTCTCTATACCATTTGTATTCCATATACCTTTGACTATTGGATGTTCTTATAGGCACTTTAGTATTGCCAGTGTAACAGTATAGCTTCCGTCCCTTGAACCAGGAACACATTGACAACAGCCACCCTCGAAGCAGCGTTAGCATTGCAGAGCAAGGGGAACAACTACTCAAAGTCTCAGAGCGAGTGACGTTTGAAATGCTATTAGCGCGCACCCCGCTAACTAGCTAGCCATTTCACATCGGTTACACCAGCCTAATCTTGGGAGTTGATAAGCTTGAAGTCATAAACAGTGCAATGCTTGAAGCAGAGCGTAGAGCTGCTGGAAAAACACACAAAAGTGCTGTTTGAATGAATGCTTACGAACATGCTGGTGCCTACCATCGCTCAGTCAGACTGCTCTATCAAATCATAGAATTAATTATAACAATACAGAAATATGAGCCTTCGGTCATTAATATGGTCGAATCCAGAAACTATCATTTCGAAAACAAAACGTTTATTATTATCTCATATACCCTGACTCTGCGTGCAATGAATGCAAGAGAAGTGACAATTTCACCTGGTTAATATTGCCTGCTAACCTGGATTTATTTTAGCTAAATATGCAGGTTTAAAGATATATACTTCTGTGTATTGATTTTAAGAAAGGCATTGATGTTTGTGGTTAGGTACACATTGGAGCGATGACAGTCCTTTTTCCGTGAATGCGCACTGCATCGATTACATGCAACGCAGGACACGCTAGATAAACTAGTAATATCAACCATGTGTAGTTAACTAATGATTATGATTGATCGATTGCTTTCATAAGATAAGTTTAATGCTAGCTAGCAACTTACCTTGGCTTCTTACTGCAATCGCGTAACAGGTAGGCTTCTCGTGGAGTGCAATGACAGGCAGGTGGTTAGAGCGTTGTACTAACGTTAGTTAACTGTAAGGTTGCAAGATTGAATCCCGGAGCTGACAAGGTAAAAATCTGTCATTCTGCCCCAGAACAAGGAAGTTAACACACTGTTCCGAGGCCATCATTGAAAATAAGAATGTGTTCTTAACTGACTTGCCTAGTTAAATAAAGGTGTAAAAATTGAAAGATTTCCGATTGTTAAGAAAACTTGAAAATCGGTCCTAATTAATAATCGGTCGACCTCTAGTGGTGATGGACTGGTATAAGATACATAACATAAAAGACAAAACACGGACGCATAAGCAGTCTGGGGGTGTGCGTGCGCGTGTGCGTGCGTGCGTGCAGCCTGTGTGTGTGTGTGAGAATGTGTGTGACTGTGCGTGTGTCCTCACCCCATAGTGGGGTCCAGGGCGATGCCCTTGGGGTTGTACAGCTCCTGGTCCAGCAGGGTGACACACGTCTGACCGTCCTTGTCACACACAAAGATCCGGTCGTCCACGTCATCCACAAAGTAGAAGTTTCCTGTCAGCCAGTCAATAGCCATCTGCTCCACATCTGGACAGCAGAGAGTGAAATAGAGAGAGAGAGAGATGAGTGGAAAGAGGGAGGGAGTAGGGGAGATACAGAGAGAGAAGAGGAAGGGGGGGGGGCAAGAGAGAGAAAGGAAAAGGGAGGGAGAAAATAAAAATAGACGGAATAGAGGAGACAGATTAGAAACAAAGAAAATACTTTACATGACGACTGATACATCTTCATTGACCTGTTCTCGCTCTCAGGCTCGGTCTATGTGGGCACCTGCACGCTGCATGATCTAATGAACCGTACGGTTTAGTACTGTGGTAAAGGAAATGGTGGAGTGAGACATTGAGGTAATGGTAGGGAGCTCCATCATGACTTGATAGAAATGGTTATAGTCACTGGGACTAACTGTCCTGCTATGCCTGGCTTTCTGTCTGTCTCTGTCTCACTGCTAGCTATGTAAACATTCCATTATACGCCCTTTGCTGATGTTTCTAAATCTACAGCACATTAACCTGGCACCGTATTGTGTGTGTGTGTGTGTGTGTGTGTGTGTGTGTGTGTGTGTGTGTGTGTGTGTGTGTGTGTGTGTGTGTGTGTGTGTGTGTGTGTGTGTGTGTGTGTGTGTGTGTGTGTGTGTGTGTGTGTGTGTGTGTGTGTGTGTGTGTGTGTGTGTGTGTCCTCTACATACTGTATGTGCAGCAGAGTGGTGATGGAAGAGGGATACATATTAAGCTATAATATAACATGCAGCGTGGCGGAAAGCCTTGACACTCGCTTACAGAATGACACACAGCAACACACACATAAGCATTCTGGAGCACGCACACACACAGACTCACGCAGGTCGGTTGCCTAGAAAGCCTGGCAGCCTCTGTAATTCGGGTTATTCTTTGCAATTTCCCTGAATGTCAAAAGAGATGACCGTGACATTGGCAAATTAGGCTTCCTCTAAGCAATGTTCCTGTCATTCACAGACAGACTCACTCTCTCTTACTCTCCTTCTTCCCAAGTCCACCAACAGTATGCAGAAGTTGCCCCGAACCACTGATACAGGGTCCGATTCTTTCTAAAAACCTGCTGATGGTTTGGCTTTGGATTGGAATATCTGATCCTAGATCTGTGGTTACGGGGCAACTTCTATCCCAGCACTCCAGTACTATTATACCCATTATATACCCCCTGCTTCACTGTGGCTGCATTTGGTATTAGTTAGTTATCCAGTAGTTGTGTTATGGTCCTTTTTAATATGGTTGTTCCAGCTGGGAGAGGAGTGAGAATGTGGTTGTTAGAGTGGTAGAAATGGTACTGTGTTATCTCCCATTTAAGACTGGTAGATTTTCCCATGGCCTGAGGATAGACCCAGCCCCACCCCTCCAAGAACTTCAAAGACCTGGACAAACACACAGGCCAGACCTGATCTCAGATACTACTATACGTGCTACATTGAGCTTGTCTGTTACAATAATATGAATAGAAAGAAGTGCAAACCCCGTCCACCTGGCACTGTCCAGAGTAAAGCAAATCCTCAACGTGTTTCAACCCAAGTCTGACACACACACACACACATATATGTTATGCCCCACCCCACTGAGACTTGTTTGGGTGGAGCAGGGCATTTTCCCTTCAATGCCGAATACAGCACATACAGAGGGCAGAGGAGAGAGAAAGAGCAACACACACACACACACACACACACACACACACACACACACACACACACACACACACTCCCTCCCACAGCAACCATAGACTGAGTGTTTGCCAGACTTACAGAAAGAGCCCCATTGTCAGAGTTGAAGGAAAAGGAGAGATGAGACACTGGGGAACACAGTGATACAGTCCCCTAAACTTGTAATATTAGAACTGGGTTTAAAGTGTGTGTGTGTGTCTCTCTCGCGCTCTCTCTGAGGCAGGGGGCATCCCACAAGGTGCATTTTATTGAGCAGATACCCCAAAACTCAACTTACAAACACTCTTTCAGTCTCTCTCTCTCACACGTCTGGTGGCGCTGTGTTGATTTAGGAGGGTCAAGGGGATAGTTTTCTCTAAAAGAGGAAAGAGTAGGATGATGAGGCAAATTCTATGGTCTAAGAGGGCAATAACAGTATGTCTAGTGAAAGCTTACCAGCTCATGGCCAATAAATCTAAATGGAATTCAAAAGGAGGTTTCATTGTTTCATTCACACACACACACACACACACACACACACGATTGAATGGAGAGGGCAGGCAAAATGGATGACATTTATGCACATAAGAAAAATATATTTTTTTAATTGACAAAGGGGGGAGATGAAGAGAGATTTTATGGTTTCCATTAGGAAAATGTATTATGTAGCAGCAGCTGGCTTAGAGAATTTTTTTTTTAAATACCTTTATTGTGCCAGTAGGAGAGGAGAGGAGAGGAGAGAAGGAGGTTTACGGGAATCAGGGGTCATATTCCCCATGGTGCTTTTTATTTTAACATGGAACCACGCTTAAACACTCCCAGCTGGCCACCAGGCCAAACTACGTTGATTAAGCCATGATAAAACAAAAGAGAAAAGAGGAAGAGGAGGAGTGGAGAAAGAATGGAGTGTGGTGGAGGAGGGTTGAAAAACACCCTAACAGTGTGCTCAACAGCTAAAAACGAAATAGTAGAACAAGTCCATTGCCCATCATTGGAACTGATAAACAGAAACTCTAACCGGGAAGCCAAATACTTTTTTCCACCTCCCTCGCTCTCTCCCACCCTCGCTCCCTCCCACCCACCCACCCACCCTCGCTCCCACCCACCCACCCTCGCTCCCTCGCTCCCTCCCACCCACCCTCGCTCCCTCCCACCCACCCTCGCTCCCTCCCACCCACCCTCGCTCCCTCCCACTCTACTCCCACTTCTCTCTTCTTCCTCCATGCATCATCACCCCATCCCTCCCCGTCCGGTGTTTCCTTCCCTAGAAGAGAGGAAAAACAGTCTGCATTCATTTACTGCACTTCTGTCTGACCAAAATTGCACTATAAAAACAACACAACATAATTGAAAAAACAGACCACAGTGCCTTTTCCCTTTTTTTCTCTCCTCCAAATAGGTTGTTTACTCTGCTCAGCCCTCTGCACCTCAGAGAGAGAGGACTAGATTTATATACAGGGAATTTGTGAGGGCGTATTTCTAACCTGCACTTGCTATTGGACTAATCAGAGCCACATCTACAGTGAGCTCCAAAAGTATTGGGACAGTGACAATTTGTTTCTGTTTTGGCTCCAGCACTTTGGATTTGAAATGATACAATGACTATGAGGTTAAAGTGCAGACTGTCCGCATTAATCCGAGGGGTATTATTATCCATATCGGTTGAACAGTTTAAAATGGTGGAATATACACTGAAAACATTCTAGAGGAGCATAAGTATTGGGACAAATTCACTGAAATATGTGTATTAAAAGGAGTCAAAAGTTTAGTATTTGGTCCCAAATTCCTAGCAAGCAATGATTCCATCAAGCTTGTGACTCTACAAACTTGGAATCATTTTCTGTTTGTTTTGGTTGTGTTTCAGATGATTTTGTGCTCAATAGAAATTAAATGGTAAATGTATTTTGGAGTCACTTTTTTCTAAATAAGAATATAATACGTTTCTAAACACTTCTACATTAATGTGGATGCTACCACAGATAGTCCTGAATGAATCATGATTAATGACGAGTGAGAAAGTTACAAATCTCACACCCCCAAGACATGCCAACCTCTTACCATTACAATAACAGGGGAAGTTAGCATTTTTGGGGCAGTATGATATTTGTGCATCTAACTTTCTCTCCCTCCCTCCTCACATCCACCATCCTATCCCCAAAGCCAATCTCCTACATTCAGAACACTCCAGTCTTAAACACCATCTGGAGAACACATCACATGATAAGGGAAACTCGCACAAAAGAAAAAGCGGGCCAAAAGGAGAAGGGAGAAAAGAACACGCTACTCCTAAACGTGGTACTGGTTAAGACCAGCCAGGGGCACGCACATTAAGAGGGACAAGAAGAACTGAAGAAGAGGAGGGAGAGAAAGGAGGAGAAAAAAAGACAGAGCAATGCCAATCATTTCAAAATAGTTTAAGGGGTGATTAGATGGGACGGAGGGGTATGTGTATAAAGAACATCTTGTTGAATGTGGAGGTGGCAGAGAGCAGCTAATAGGCCCTGATCACCCCCTTCCCCATTACTTTACCACCATCCCCTTTCCCATTACCCCCTTTCCCATTACCCCCTTTCCCATTACTTCACCATTACCCCCTTCCATTACCCCCTTTCCCATTACTTCACCATTACCCCCTTCCATTACCCCCTTTCCCATTACTTCACCATTACCCCCTTCCATTACCCCCTTTCCCATTACTTCACCATTACCCCCTTTCCCATTACTTCACCATTACCCCCTTTCCCATTACTTCACCATTACCCCCTTTCCCATTACTTCACCATTACCCCCTTCCTCATTACTTCACCATAACCCCTTCCCCATTACCTCACCACAACCCTCTTCCCCATTACCCCCTTACTTCACCATAACCCCCTTACTCATTACTTCACCATAACCCCTTCCCCATTACCCCCTTACTTCACCATAACCCCCTTCCTCATTACTTCACCATAACCCCTTCCCCATAACCCCTTCCCCATTACTTCACCATAACCCTCTTCCCCATTACCCCCTTCCCCATTACTTCACCATAACCCCTTCCTCATTACTTCACCATAACCCCCTTCCCCATTACCCCCTTAATTCACCATAACCCCTTCCTCATTATTTCACCATAACCCCTTCCCCATTACCCCCTTACTTCACCATAACCCCCTTCCTCATTACTTCACCATAACCCCTTCCTCATTACTTCACCATAACCCCCTTCCTCATTACTTCACCATAACCCCTTCCTCATTACTTCACCATAACCCCCTCCCTCATTACTTCAGCATAACCCCCTCCCTCATTACTTCACCATAACCCCCTTCCTCATTACTTCACCATAACCCCTTCCCCATTACCCCATTACTTCACCATATACCCCATTACCCCATTACTTCACCATATACCCCATTACCTCACCATATACCCCATTACCCCATTACTTCACCATATACCCCATTACCCCATTACTTCACCATATACCCCATTACTTCACCATATACCCCATTACTTCACCATATACCCCATTACTTCACCATATACCCCATTACTTCACCATATACCCCATTACTTCACCATATACCCCATTACTTCACCATATACCCCATTACTTCACCATATACCCCATTACTTCACCATATACCCCATTACTTCACCATATACCCCATTACTTCACCATATACCCCATTACTTCACCATATACCCCATTACTTCACCATATACCCCATTACCCCATTACTTCACCATACCCCCTTCCCCTTCCCCATAACCCCCTTCCCCATAACTTCACCATAACCCCTTCCCCATAACCCCTTCCTCATTACTTCACCATAACCCCCTTCCCCATAACCCTCTTCCCCATTACTTCCCCATAACCCTCTTCCCCATTACTTCCCCATAACCTCACCATGACCCCCTTCCCCATTACCTCACCATGACCCCCTTCCCCATTACCTCACCATGACCCCCTTCCTCATTACTTCACCATAACCCCCTTCCCCATTACCCCTTACTTCACCATATACCCCTTCCCCATTACTTCACCATAACCCTCTTCCCCATTACCCCCTTCCCCATTACTTCACCATAACCCCTTCCTCATTACTTCACCATAACCCCCTTCCCCATAACCCCCTTCCCCATTACTTCACCATAACCCCCTTCCCCATTACTTCACCATCACCCCCTTCCCCATTACTTCACCATACCCCCTTCCCCATTACTTCACCATAACCCCTTCCCCATAACCCCCTTCCCCATTACTTCACCATAACCCTCTTCCCCATAACCCCCTTCCCCATTACTTCACCATAACCCTCTTCCCCATTACCCCCTTCCCCATTACTTCACCATAACCCCCTTCCTCATTACTTCACCATAACCCCCTTCCCCATTACCCCATTACTTCACCATAACCCCTTCCCCATTACCCCCTTACTTCACCATAACCCCCTTCCCCATTACCCCTTACTTCACCATAACCCCCTTCCCCATTACCCCCTTACTTCACCATAACCCCCTTCCTCATTACTTCACCATAACCCCCTTCCTCATTACTTCACCATAACCCCCTTCCTCATTACTTCACCATAACCCCCTTCCTCATTACTTCACCATAACCCCTTCCTCATTACTTCACCATAACCCCTTCCTCATTACTTCACCATAACCCCTTCCTCATTACTTCCCCATTACCCCATTACTTCACCATATACCCCATTACCCCATTACTTCACCATATACCCCATTACCCCATTACTTCACCATATACCCCATTACTTCACCATATACCCCATTACTTCACCATATACCCCATTACTTCACCATATACCCATTACTTCACCATATACCCCATTACTTCACCATATACCCCATTACTTCACCATATACCCCATTACTTCACCATATACCCCATTACTTCACCATATACCCCATTACCCCATTACTTCACCATATACCCCTTCCCCATAACCCCCTTCCCCATAACTTCACCATAACCCCTTCCCCATAACCCCTTCCTCATTACTTCACCATAACCCCCTTCCCCATAACCCTCTTCCCCATTACTTCCCCATTACCTCACCATGACCCCCTTCCCCATTACCTCACCATGACCCCCTTCCTCATTACCTCACCATGACCCCCTTCCTCATTACTTCACCATGACCCCTTTCCACATTACTTCACCATAACCCCCTTCCCCATAACCCCTTCCCCATTACTTCACCATAACCCCCTTCCCCATTACCCCCTTACTTCACCATAACCCCCTTCCCCATTACCCCTTACTTCACCATAACCCTCTTCCCCATTACCCCTTCCCCATTACCCCCTTCCCCATTACTTCACCATAACCCCTTCCTCATTACTTCACCATAACCCCTTCCCCATTACCCATTACTTCACCATCACCCCTTCCCCATTACTTCACCATCACCCCTTCCCCATTACTTCACCATAACCCCCTTCCCCATTACTTCACCATAACCCCTTCCCCATAACCCCCTTCCCCATTACTTCACCATAACCCTCTTCCCCATTACCCCTTCCCCATTACTTCACCATAACACCCTTCCTCATTACTTCACCATAACCCCCTTCCCCATTACCCCCTTACTTCACCATAACCCCCTTCCCCATTACCCCCTTACTTCACCATAACCCCTTCCCCCTTACTTCACCATAACCCCCTTCCCCATTACCCCTTACTTCACCATAACCCCTTCCTCATTACTTCACCATAACCCCCTTCCTCATTACTTCACCATAACCCCCTTCCTCATTACTTCACCATAACCCCCTTCCTCATTACTTCACCATAACCCCTTCCTCATTACTTCACCATAACCCCTTCCTCATTACTTCACCATAACCCCCTTCCTCATTACTTCACCATAACCCCTTCCTCATTACTTCACCATAACCCCCTCCCTCATTACTTCACCATAACCCCTTCCTCATTACTTCACCATAACCCCCTTCCCCATTACCCCATTACTTCACCATATACCCCATTACCCCATTACTTCACCATATACCCCATTACCTCACCATATACCCCATTACCCCATTACTTCACCATATACCCCATTACCCCATTACTTCACCATATACCCCATTACCCCATTACTTCACCATATACCCCATTACTTCACCATATACCCCATTACCCCATTACTTCACAATAACCCCTTCCCCATAACCCCCTTCCTCATTACTTCACCATAACCCCTTCCCCATAACCCTCTTCCCCATTACTTCCCCATAACCCTCTTCCCCATTACTTCCCCATTACCTCACCATGACCCCCTTCCCCATTACCTCACCATGACCCCCTTCCTCATTACTTCACCATGACCCCATTACCCCCTTACTTCACCATAACCCCTTCCCCATTACCCCTTACTTCACCATAACCCCCTTCCCCATTACCCCCTTACTTCACCATAACCCCCTTCCCCATTACCCCCTTACTTCACCATAACCCCTTCCTCATTACTTCACCATAACCCCTTCCCCATTACCCCCTTACTTCACCATAACCCCTTCCCCATTACCCCCTTCCCCATTACTTCCCCATAACCCCCTTCCCCATTACTTCACCATAACCCCCCTTCCCCATTACTTCACCATAACCCCTTCCCCATTACTTCACCATAACCCCCTTCACCATAACCCCCTTACTTCACCATAACCCCCTTCACCATAACCCCTTCACCATAACCCCTTACTTCCCCATTACCCCCTTACTTCCCCATTACCCCCTTCCCCATAACCCCCTTCCCCATTACTTCACCATAACCCTCTTCCCCATTACCCCCTTCCTCATTACTTCACCATAACCCCCTTCCTCATTACTTCACCATAACCCCCTCCCTCATTACTTCACCATAACCCCCTTCCTCATTACTTCACCATAACCCCCTTCCCCATTACCCCATTACTTCACCATATACCCCATTACCCCATTACATTTCACCATATACCCCATTACCTCACCATATACCCCATTACTTCACCATATACCCCATTACTTCACCATATACCCCATTACTTCACCATATACCCCATTACTTCACCATATACCCCATTACTTCACCATATACCCCATTACTTCACCATATACCCCATTACTTCACCATATACCCCATTACTTCACCATATACCCCATTACTTCACCATATACCCCATTACTTCACCATATACCCCATTACCCCATTACTTCACCATATACCCCTTCCCCATAACCCCTTCCCCATAACTTCACCATAACCCCTTCCCCATAACCCCCTTCCTCATTACGTCACCATAACCCCTTCCCCATAACCCTCTTCCCCATTACTTCCCCATAACCCTCTTCCCCATTACTTCCCCATTACCTCACCATCCCCATGACCCCCTTCCCCATTACCTCACCATGACCCCCTTCCTCATTACTTCACCATGACCCCTTTCCATATTACTTCACCATAACCCCCTTCCCCATAACCCCTTCCCCATTACTTCACCATAACCCCCTTCCCCATTACCCCCTTACTTCACCATATACCCCGTCCCCATTACTTCACCATAACCCCCTTCCCCATTACTTCACCCCCTTCCCCATTACCCCCTTCCCCCTTCCCCATTACTTCACCATAACACCCTTCCTCATTACCCCTTACTTCACCATAACCCCCTTCCCCATTACCCCCTTACTTCACCATAACCCCCTTCCTCATTACTTCACCATAACCCCTTCCTCATTACTTCACCATAACCCCTTCCTCATTACTTCACCATAACCCCTTCCTCATTACTTCACCATAACCCCTTCCTCATTACTTCACCATAACCCCTTCCTCATTACTTCACCATAACCCCTTCCTCATTACTTCACCATACCCCCCCCTTCCTCATTACTTCACCATAACACCCTCCTCATTACTTCACCATAGCCCCCTTCCTCATTACTTCACCATAACCCCTTCCCCATTACTTCACCATAAC